>NW_026609031.1:37094-42094 GCF_029499605.1 Hyla sarda | reverse complement strand
TTGTCTAGAAATCTGAAACTGAAAATAGTTGACGCTCACAAAGCTGGAGAAGGATATAAGAAGATAGCAAAACGTTTTCAGATGTCAATATCCTCTGTTCGGAATGTAATTAAGAAATGCCAGTCATCAGGAACAGTGGAAGATAAAGCAAGATCTGGAAGACCAAGAAAAATATCAGACAGAACAGCTTGCAGGATTGTGAAAAAAAACTATTCAAACTCCACGTTTGACTGCACAATCCCTCCAGAAAGATCTGTCAGACACTGGAGTTGTTGTTCACTATTCCACTATAAAGAGATACTTGTACAAATATGGTCTTCATGGAAGAGTCATCAGAAGAAAACCTCTTCTACGTCCTCACCACAAAAATCAGCGTTTGAACTTTACAAATGAACATATAGACAAGCCTGATGCATTTTGGAAACAAGTTCTGTGGACCGATGAGGTTGAAATTGAACTTTTTGGCCGGAATGAGCAAAGGTACGTTTGGAGAAGAAGGGGAACAGAATTTAATGAAAAGAACCTCTGTCCAACTGTTAAGCATGGGGGTGGATCAATCATGCTTTGGGGTTGTATTGCAGCCAGTGGCACAGGGAACATCTCACGAGTAGAAGGAAAAATGGATCCAATAACATTTCAGCAAATTTTGGATGCTAACTTGATGCCATCTGTGAAAAAGCTGAAGTTAAAGAGAGGATGGCTTCTACAAATGGATAATGATCCTAAACACACCTCGAAATCCACGCGGGATTACATCAAGAGGCGTAAACTGAAGGTTTTGTCATGGCCTTCACCATCTCCTGACCTCAACATAATTGAAAATCTATGGATAGACCTTAAAAGAGCAGTGCGTGACAGACAGCCCAGAAATCTCAAAGAACTGGAAGACTTTTGTAAGGAAGAATGGGCAAAGATACCTCAAACAAGAACTGAAAGACTCTTGGCTGCTACAAAAAGCGTTTACAAGCTGTGATACTTGCCAAAGGGGGCAGTACAAGATATTAAATCTGCAGGGGGCCCAAACTTTTGCAGACGCCATTTTTTGTTTTCTGTTATTATGAAAGTGTAAATGATGGAAATAAAATGTAACTTTTGGTGACATATTATAAGAAGGTCTAATCTGTAATTTGATCCTTTTGGAGATTTTTCCATCTTTCCTTGGCTTCTTTATGCTCATTAATACAAATTGTTACCTGGGGGCCCAAACTTTTCATCCCCACTGTATATATGTATGAAATGGGGGGGGGGGGGGTTGTGTGTATATATAATATCCCAGCAGGTGATATAAGGTGACGGTCTCCATCTTGGTGAAGTCCTCAGACATCTTTATAGATATGAGGCTGATGTATGTGGATATCCCTTCTGACTAGTCACTGGTCGGAGTGTTTCCCACGGGTTGTGGGAAGGGGGGGGGGGTCAGGGTGGTCCTGGGTTGGGAGATTCCCACACCCTCCTGTGGGGTCACAGGGAGGTTTCTGGAGATGACGTCTGAGCCGCTCGTCTTATATATAAGGCTGTGAGGTTCTGTCTCAGTGTAACCGGAGCTACTGATACAAGAAGACCCCCAACTGTGAGTGATGGGGGGGGGGGCTGTACTGTATATGAGGACTTCTTATATAATGTGATGGGGGGGGGGCTGTACTGTATATGAGGACTTCTTATATAATGTGATGGGGGGGCTGTACTGTATATGAGGACTTCTTATATAATGTGATGGGGGGGGGCTGTACTGTATATGAGGACTTCTTATATAATGTGATGGGGGGGGGGGGGGGCTGTACTGTATATGAGGACTTCTTATATAATGTGATGGGGGGGGGGGGCTGTACTGTATATGAGGACTTCTTATATAATGTGATGGGGGGGGCTGTACTGTATATGAGGACTTCTTATATAATGTGATGGGGGGGGGGCTGTACTGTATATGAGGACTTCTTATATAATGTGATGGGGGGGCTGTACTGTATATGAGGACTTCTTATATAATGTGATGGGGGGGGGCTGTACTGTATATGAGGACTTCTTATATAATGTGATGGGGGGGCTGTACTGTATATGAGGACTTCTTATATAATGTGATGGGGGGGGCTGTACTGTATATGAGGACTTCTTATATAATGTGGTGGGGGGGGGGCTGTACTGTATATGAGGACTTCTTATATAATGTGATGGGGGGGCTGTACTGTATATGAGGACTTCTTATATAATGTGATGGGGGGGGGGCTGTACTGTATATGAGGACTTCTTATATAATGTGATGGGGGGGGGGCTGTACTGTATATGAGGACTTCTTATATAATGTGATGGGGGGGGGGCTGTACTGTATATGAGGACTTCTTATATAATGTGATGGGGGGGGGGGGGCTGTACTGTATATGAGGACTTCTTATATAATGTGATGGGGGGGGCTGTACTGTATATGAGGACTTCTTATATAATGTGATGGGGGGGGGGCTGTACTGTATATGAGGACTTCTTATATAATGTGATGGGGGGGGGCTGTACTGTATATGAGGACTTCTTATATAATGTGATGGGGGGGGGGGCTGTACTGTATATGAGGACTTCTTATATAATGTGATGGGGGGGGGGGCTGTATATGAGGACTTCTTATATAATGTGATGGGGGGGGGCTGTACTGTATATGAGGACTTCTTATATAATGTGATGGGGGGGGCTGTACTGTATATGAGGACTTCTTATATAATGTGATGGGGGGGGCTGTACTGTATATGAGGACTTCTTATATAATGTGATGGGGGGGGGCTGTACTGTATATGAGGACTTCTTATATAATGTGATGGGGGGGGGCTGTACTGTATATGAGGACTTCTTATATAATGTGATGGGGGGGGCTGTACTGTATATGAGGACTTCTTATATAATGTGATGGGGGGGGCTGTACTGTATATGAGGACTTCTTATATAATGTGATGGGGGGGGGGGCTGTACTGTATATGAGGACTTCTTATATAATGTGATGGGGGGGGGGACTGTACTGTATATGAGGACTTCTTATATAATGTGATGGGGGGGGGACTGTACTGTATATGAGGACTTCTTATATAATGTGATGGGGGGGGCTGTACTGTATATGAGGACTTCTTATATAATGTGATGGGGGGGGCTGTACTGTATATGAGGACTTCTTATATAATGTGATGGGGGGGGGGGACTGTACTGTATATGAGGACTTCTTATATAATGTGATGGGGGGGGGGCTGTACTGTATATGAGGACTTCTTATATAATGTGATGGGGGGGGGGACTGTACTGTATATGAGGACTTCTATATAATGTGATGGGGGGGCTGTACTGTATATGAGGACTTCTTATATAATGTGATGGGGGGGGCTGTACTGTATATGAGGACTTCTTATATAATGTGATGGGGGGGGCTGTACTGTATATGAGGACTTCTTATATAATGTGATGGGGGGGGGCTGTACTGTATATGAGGACTTCTTATATAATGTGATGGGGGGGGGCTGTACTGTATATGAGGACTTCTTATATAATGTGATGGGGGGGGCTGTACTGTATATGAGGACTTCTTATATAATGTGATGGGGGGGCTGTACTGTATATGAGGACTTCTTATATAATGTGATGGGGGGGGGGCTGTACTGTATATGAGGACTTCTTATATAATGTGATGGGGGGGGCTGTATATGAGGACTTCTTATATAATGTGATGGGGGGGGGGGCTGTACTGTATATGAGGACTTCTTATATAATGTGATGGGGGGGGGCTGTACTGTATATGAGGACTTCTTATATAATGTGATGGGGGGGGGCTGTACTGTATATGAGGACTTATATAATGTGATGGGGGGGGGGCTGTACTGTATATGAGGACTTCTTATATAATGTGATGGGGGGGGGCTGTACTGTATATGAGGGACTTCTTATATAATGTGATGGGGGGGGGGGCTGTACTGTATATGAGGACTTCTTATATAATGTGATGGGGGGGGCTGTACTGTATATGAGGACTTCTTATATAATGTGATGGGGGGGCTGTACTGTATATGAGGACTTCTTATATAATGTGATGGGGGGGGGCTGTACTGTATATGAGGACTTCTTATATAATGTGATGGGGGGGGGGGCTGTACTGTATATGAGGACTTCTTATATAATGTGATGGGGGGGGGCTGTACTGTATATGAGGACTTCTTATATAATGTGATGGGGGGGGGCTGTACTGTATATGAGGACTTCTTATATAATGTGATGGGGGGGCTGTACTGTATATGAGGACTTCTTATATAATGTGATGGGGGGGCTGTACTGTATATGAGGACTTCTTATATAATGTGATGGGGGGGGGCTGTACTGTATATGAGGACTTCTTATATAATGTGATGGGGGGGGGGGCTGTACTGTATATGAGGACTTCTTATATAATGTGATGGGGGGGGGGACTGTACTGTATATGAGGACTTCTTATATAATGTGATGGGGGGGGGGCTGTACTGTATATGAGGACTTCTTATATAATGTGATGGGGGGGGGCTGTACTGTATATGAGGACTTCTTATATAATGTGATGGGGGGGCTGTACTGTATAGGAGGACTTCTTATATAATGTGATGGGGGGGGGGCTGTACTGTATATGAGGACTTCTTATATAATGTGATGGGGGGGGGGCTGTACTGTATATGAGGACTTCTTATATAATGTGATGGGGGGGGGGCTGTACTGTATATGAGGACTTCTTATATAATGTGATGGGGGGGGGCTGTACTGTATATGAGGACTTCTTATATAATGTGATGGGGGGGGGCTGTACTGTATATGAGGACTTCTTATATAATGTGATGGGGGGGGGCTGTACTGTATATGAGGACTTCTTATATAATGTGATGGGGGGGGCTGTACTGTATAGGAGGACTTCTTATATAATGTGATGGGGGGGGGCTGTACTGTATATGAGGACTTCTTATATAATGTGATGGGGGGGGCTGTACTGTATATGAGGACTTCTTATATAATGT
>NW_026609031.1:22094-32094 GCF_029499605.1 Hyla sarda | reverse complement strand
GTTACTGGTCTATAATATACATCTGTTATCTCAGTATAAATGGGGGAGACATGGAGTCAGGTACCCAACGTGTTACTGGTCTATAATATACATCTGTTATCTCAGTATAAATGGGGGGGGGGAGACATGATGGAGTCAGGTACCCAACATGTTACTGGTCTATAATATACATCTGTTATCTCAGTATAAATGGGGGGAGACATGATGGAGTCAGGTACCCAACATGTTATTGGTCTATAATATACATCTGTTATCTCAGTATAAATGGGGGAGACATGATGGAGTCAGGTACCCAACGTGTTACTGGTCTATAATATACATCTGTTATCTCAGTATAAATGGGGGGAGACATGGAGTCAGGTACCCAACGTGTTACTGGTCTATAATATACATCTGTTCTCAGTATAAATGGGGGAGGAGACATGATGGAGTCAGGTACCCAACATGTTACTGGTCTATAATATACATCTGTTATCTCAGTATAAATGGGGGAGGAGACATGATGGAGTCAGGTACCCAACATGTTATTGGTCTATAATATACATCTGTTATCTCAGTATAAATGGGGGGAGACATGGAGTCAGGTACCCAACGTGTTACTGGTCTATAATATACATCTGTTATCTCAGTATAAATGGGGGAGACATGGAGTCAGGTACCCAACATGTTACTGGTCTATAATATACATCTGTTATCTCAGTATAAATGGGGGGGGGACATGATGGAGTCAGGTACCCAACGTGTTACTGGTCTATAATATACATCTGTTATCTCAGTATAAATGGGGGGGGGACATGTTATTGGTCTATAATATACATCTGTTATCTCAGTATAAATGGGGGAGGAGACATGATGGAGTCAGGTACCCAACATGTTACTGGTCTATAATATACATCTGTTCTCAGTATAAATGGGGGAGGAGACATGATGGAGTCAGGTACCCAACATGTTACTGGTCTATAATATACATCTGTTATCTCAGTATAAATGGGGGGGGGGGACATGATGGAGTCAGGTACCCAACATGTTACTGGTCTATAATATACATCTGTTATCTCAGTATAAATGGGGGAGGAGACATGATGGAGTCAGGTACCCAACATGTTACTGGTCTATAATATACATCTGTTATCTCAGTATAAATGGGGGGAGACATGATGGAGTCAGGTACCCAACATGTTACTGGTCTATAATATACATCTGTTATCTCGGTATAAATGGGGGAGACATGATGGAGTCAGGTACCCAACATGTTACTGGTCTATAATATTCATCTGTTATCTCAGTATAAATGGGGGAGACATGATGGAGTCAGGTACCCAACATGTTACTGGTCTATAATATACATCTGTTATCTCATTATAAATGGGGAGGAGACATGATGGAGTCAGGTACCCAACATGTTATTGGTCTATAATATACATCTGTTATCTCAGTATAAATGGGGGAGACATGATGGAGTCAGGTACCCAACGTGTTACTGGTCTATAATATACATCTGTTATCTCAGTATAAATGGGGGGAGACATGGCGTCAGGTACCCAACATGTTACTGGTCTATAATATACATCTGTTATCTCAGTATAAATGGGGGGAGACATGGAGTCAGGTACCCAACGTGTTACTGGTCTATAATATACATCTGTTATCTCAGTATAAATGGGGGGAGACATGATGGAGTCAGGTACCCAACATGTTACTGGTCTATAATATACATCTGTTATCTCAGTATAAATGGGGGAGACATGATGGAGTCAGGTACCCAACATGTTACTGGTCCATAATATACATCTGTTATCTCAGTATAAATGGGGGGAGACATGGAGTCAGGTACCCAACGTGTTACTGGTCTATAATATGCATCTGTTATCTCAGTATAAATGGGGGAGGAGACATGGAGTCAGGTACCCAACATGTTACTGGTCTATAATATACATCTGTTATCTCAGTATAAATGGGGGGAGACATGGCGTCAGGTACCCAACATGTTACTGGTCTATAATATACATCTGTTATCTCAGTATAAATGGGGGAGACATGGAGTCAGGTACCCAACATGTTACTGGTCTATAATATACATCTGTTATCTCAGTATAAATGGGGGGAGACATGATGGAGTCAGGTACCCAACATGTTACTGGTCTATAATATACATCTGTTATCTCAGTATAAATGGGGGAGACATGATGGAGTCAGGTACCCAACATGTTACTGGTCCATAATATACATCTGTTATCTCAGTATAAATGGGGGAGACATGATGGAGTCAGGTACCCAACGTGTTACTGGTCTATAATATACATCTGTTATCTCAGTATAAATGGGGGGAGACATGATGGAGTCAGGTACCCAACATGTTATTGGTCTATAATATACATCTGTTATCTCAGTATAAATGGGGGAGACATGGAGTCAGGTACCCAACATGTTACTGGTCTATAATATACATCTGTTATCTCAGTATAAATGGGGGAGACATGATGGAGTCAGGTACCCAACGTGTTACTGGTCTATAATATACATCTGTTATCTCAGTATAAATGGGGGGGGGGGGGAGACATGATGGAGTCAGGTACCCAACATGTTATTGGTCTATAATATACATCTGTTATCTCAGTATAAATGGGGAGGAGACATGATGGAGTCAGGTACCCAACATGTTACTGGTCTATAATATACATCTGTTATCTCAGTATAAATGGGGGGGGGACATGTTATTGGTCTATAATATACATCTGTTATCTCAGTATAAATGGGGGAGGAGACATGATGGAGTCAGGTACCCAACATGTTACTGGTCTATAATATACATCTGTTCTCAGTATAAATGGGGGAGGAGACATGATGGAGTCAGGTACCCAACATGTTACTGGTCTATAATATACATCTGTTATCTCAGTATAAATGGGGGAGGAGACATGATGGAGTCAGGTACCCAACATGTTACTGGTCTATAATATACATCTGTTATCTCAGTATAAATGGGGGAGGAGACATGATAAAGTCAGGTACCCAACATGTTACTGGTCTATAATATACATCTGTTATCTCAGTATAAATGGGGGGAGACATGGCGTCAGGTACCCAACATGTTACTGGTCTATAATATACATCTGTTATCTCGGTATAAATGGGGGAGACATGATGGAGTCAGGTACCCAACATGTTACTGGTCTATAATATACATCTGTTATCTCAGTATAAATGGGGGGAGACATGGAGTCAGGTACCCAACGTGTTACTGGTCTATAATATACATCTGTTATCTCAGTATAAATGGGGGAGACATGGAGTCAGGTACCCAACGTGTTACTGGTCTATAATATACATCTGTTATCTCAGTATAAATGGGGGGAGACATGATGGAGTCAGGTACCCAACATGTTATTGGTCTATAATATACATCTGTTATCTCAGTATAAATGGGGGAGACATGGAGTCAGGTACCCAACATGTTACTGGTCTATAATATACATCTGTTATCTCAGTATAAATGGGGGAGACATGATGGAGTCAGGTACCCAACGTGTTACTGGTCTATAATATACATCTGTTATCTCAGTATAAATGGGGGGGGGGGAGACATGGAGTCAGGTACCCAACATGTTACTGGTCTATAATATACATCTGTTATCTCAGTATAAATGGGGGGGGGGGGGGGGAGACATGATGGAGTCAGGTACCCAACATGTTATTGGTCTATAATATACATCTGTTATCTCAGTATAAATGGGGGAGACATGATGGAGTCAGGTACCCAACGTGTTACTGGTCTATAATATACATCTGTTATCTCAGTATAAATGGGGGAGACATGATGGAGTCAGGTACCCAACATGTTACTGGTCCATAATATACATCTGTTATCTCAGTATAAATGGGGGAGACATGATGGAGTCAGGTACCCAACATGTTACTGGTCCATAATATACATCTGTTATCTCAGTATAAATGGGGGAGACATGATGGAGTCAGGTACCCAACATGTTACTGGTCTATAATATACATCTGTTATCTCGGTATAAATGGGGGGGGGGGGGGGGGGGGGGGAGACATGATGGAGTCAGGTACCCAACGTGTTACTGGTCTATAATATACATCTGTTATCTCAGTATAAATGGGGGAGACATGGAGTCAGGTACCCAACATGTTATTGGTCTATAATATACATCTGTTATCTCAGTATAAATGGGGGAGACATGGAGTCAGGTACCCAACATGTTACTGGTCTATAATATACATCTGTTATCTCAGTATAAATGGGGGGGGGGGGGCGGGGAGACATGGAGTCAGGTAGCCAACATGTTACCGGTCTATAATATACATCTGTTATCTCAGTATAAATGGGGGGGGGGGGGGAGAGACATGGAGTCAGGTACCCAACTATTTACTGCTGTGGGGGATGTGGTGGCCCCTCTGAGGTTGTGACTTGTGTAGGTGCATGATGCTGGTGGATCCTCTGAGGTTGTGACTTGTGTAGGTGCATGGTGCTGGTGGATCCTCTGAGGTTGTGACTTGTGTTGTGTAGGTGCATGGTGCTGGTGGATCCTCTGAGGTTGTGACTTGTGTAGGTGCATGGTGCTGGTGGATCCTCTGAGCTTGTGACTTGTGTTGTGTAGGTGCATGGTGCTGGTGGATCCTCTGAGGTTGTGACTTGTGTAGGTGCATGGTGCTGGTGGATCCTCTGAGGTTGTGACTTGTGGTAGGTGCATGGTGCTGGTGGACCCTCTGAGGTTGTGACTTGTGTAGGTGCATGATGCTGGTGGATCCTCTGAGGTTGTGACTTGTGTAGGTGCATGGTGCTGGTGGACCCTCTGAGGTTGTGACTTTTGTAGGTGCATGGTGCTGGTGGATCCTCTGAGGTTGTGACTTGTGTAGGTGCATGGTGCTGGTGGATCCTCTGAGGTTGTGACTTGTGTAGGTGCATGGTGCTGGTGGATCCTCTGAGGTTGTGACTAGTCGTGTAGGTGCATGGTGCTGGTGGACCCTCTGAGGTTGTGACTTGTGTTGTCTAGGTGCATGGTGCTGGTGGATCCTCTGAGGTTGTGACTTGTGTCGTGTAGGTGCATGGTGCTGGTGGATCCTCTGAGGTTGTGACTTGTTGTGTAGGTGCATGGTGCTCGTGGACCCTCTGAGGTTGTGACTTGTGTAGGTGCTTGGTGCTGGTGGCCCCTCTGAGGTTGTGACTTGTGTCGTGTAGGAACATGGTGCTGGTGGATCCTCTGAGGTTGTGACTTGTGTCGTGTAGGTGCATGGTGCTGGTGGACCCTCTGAGGTTGTGACTTGTGTCGTGTAGGTGCATGGTGCTGGTGGATCCTCTGAGGTTGTGACTTGTGTTGTGTAGGTGCATGGTGCTGGTGGATCCTCTGAGGTTGTGACTTGTGTCGTGTAGGTGCATGGTGCTGGTGGACCCTCTGAGGTTGTGACTTGTGTTGTCTAGGTGCATGGTGCTGGTGGACCCTCTGAGGTTGTGACTTGTGTCGTGTAGGTGCATGGTGCTGGTGGATCCTCTGAGGTTGTGACTTGTGTCGTGTAGGTGCATGGTGCTGGTGGATCCTCTGAGGTTGTGACTTGTGTCGTGTAGGTGCATGGTGCTGGTGGATCCTCTGAGGTTGTGACTTGTGTCGTGTAGGTGCATGGTGCTGGTGGATCCTCTGAGGTTGTGACTTGTTGTGTAGGTGCATGGTGCTGGTGGATCCTCTGAGGTTGTGACGTGTTGTGTAGGTGCATGGTGCTGGTGGATCCTCTGAGGTTGTGACTTGTGTCGTGTAGGTGCATGGTGCTGGTGGCCTCTCTGAGCTTGTGACTTGTGTCGTGTAGGTGCATGGTGCTGGTGGATCCTCTGAGGTTGTGACGTGTTGTGTAGGTGCATGGTGCTGGTGGATCCTCTGAGGTTGTGACTTGTGTCGTGTAGGTGCATGGTGCTGGTGGACCCTCTGAGGTTGTGACGTGTTGTGTAGGTGCATGGTGCTGGTGGATCCTCTGAGGTTGTGACGTGTTGTGTAGGTGCATGGTGCTGGTGGACCCTCTGAGGTTGTGACGTGTTGTGTAGGTGCTTGGTGCTGGTGGATCCTCTGAGGTTTTGACTTGTGTTGTGTAGGTGCTTGGTGCTGGTGGATCCTCTGAGGTTGTGACTTGTTGTGTAGGTGCATGGTGCTGGTGGACCCTCTGAGGTTGTGACTTGTGTTGTGTAGGTGCATGGTGCTGGTGGATCCTCTGAGGTTGTGACTTGTGTCGTGTAGGTGCATGGTGCTGGTGGACCCTCTGAGGTTGTGACTTGTGTCGTGTAGGTGCATGGTGCTGGTGGACCCTCTGAGGTTGTGACTTGTGTCGTGTAGGTGCATGGTGTTGGTGGATCCTCTGAGGTTGTGACTTGTTGTGTAGGTGCATGGTGCTGCTGGATCCTCTGAGGTTGTGACGTGTTGTGTAGGTGCATGGTGCTGGTGGACCCTCTGAGGTTGTGACTTGTGTTGTCTAGGTGCATGGTGCTGGTGGACCCTCTGAGGTTGTGACTTGTGTTGTCTAGGTGCATGGTGCTGGTGGATCCTCTGAGGTTGTGACTTGTGTAGGTGCATGGTGCTGGTGGATCCTCTGAGGTTGTGACTTGTGTAGGTGCATGGTGCTGGTGGATCCTCTGAGGTTGTGACTTGTGTAGGTGCATGGTGCTGGTGGCCCCTCTGAGGTTGTGACTTGTTGTGTAGGTGCATGGTGCTGCTGGATCCTCTGAGGTTGTGACTTTTGTAGGTGCATGGTGCTGGTGGATCCTCTGAGGTTGTGACTAGTCGTGTAGGTGCATGGTGCTGGTGGATCCTCTGAGGTTGTGACTTGTGTAGGTGCATGGTGCTGGTGGATCCTCTGAGGTTATGACTTGTGTAGGTGCATGGTGCTGGTGGATCCTCTGAGGTTGTGACTTGTGTTGTCTAGGTGCATGGTGCTGGTGGATCCTCTGAGGTTGTGACTTGTGTTGTCTAGGTGCATGGTGCTGCTGGATCCTCTGAGGTTGTGACTTGTGTTGTGTAGGTGCATGGTGCTGGTGGATCCTCTGAGGTTGTGACTTGTGTTGTGTAGGTGCATGGTGCTGGTGGATCCTCTGAGGTTGTGACTTGTGTCGTGTAGGTGCATGGTGCTGGTGGATCCTCTGAGGTTGTGACTTGTGTCGTGTAGGTGCATGGTGCTGGTGGATCCTCTGAGGTTGTGACTTGTGTAGGTGCATGGTGCTGGTGGACCCTCTGAGGTTGTGACTTGTTGTGTAGGTGCATGGTGCTCGTGGACCCTCTGAGGTTGTGACTTGTGTTGTCTAGGTGCATGGTGCTGGTGGATCCTCTGAGGTTTTGACTTGTGTCGTGTTGGTGCATGGTGCTGGTGGACCCTCTGAGGTTGTGACTTGTGTCGTGTAGGTGCATGGTGCTGGTGGACCCTCTGAGGTTGTGACTTGTTGTGTAGGTGCATGGTGCTGGTGGATCCTCTGAGGTTGTGACTTGTGTCGTGTAGGTGCATGGTGCTGATGGATCCTCTGAGGTTGTGACTTGTGTCGTGTAGGTGCATGGTGCTGCTGGATCCTCTGATGTTGTGACTTGTGTTGTGTAGGAGCATGGTGCTGGTGGATCTCTGAGGTTGTGACTTGTGTAGGTGCATGGTGCTGGTGGACCCTCTGATGTTGTGACTTGTGTCGTGTAGGTGCATGGTACTGGTGGATCCTCTGAGGTTGTGACGTGTTGTGTAGGTGCATGGTGCTGCTGGATCCTCTGAGGTTGTGACTTGTTGTGTAGGTGCATGGTACTGGTGGATCCTCTGAGGTTGTGACGTGTTGTGTAGGTGCATGGTGCTGGTGGACCCTCTGAGGTTGTGACTTGTGTCGTGTAGGTGCATGGTGCTGGTGGACCCTCTGAGGTTGTGACTTGTTGTGTAGGTGCATGGTACTGGTGGATCCTCTGAGGTTGTGACTTGTTGTGTAGGTGCATGGTGCTGGTGGATCCTCTGAGGTTGTGACTTGTTGTGTAGGTGCATGGTGCTCGTGGACCCTCTGAGGTTGTGACTTGTGTAGGTGCTTGGTGCTGGTGGCCCCTCTGAGGTTGTGACTTGTGTCGTGTAGGAACATGGTGCTGGTGGATCCTCTGAGGTTGTGACTTGTGTCGTGTAGGTGCATGGTGCTGGTGGACCCTCTGAGGTTGTGACTTGTGTCGTGTAGGTGCATGGTGCTGGTGGACCCTCTGAGGTTGTGACTTGTGTCGTGTAGGTGCATGGTGCTGGTGGATCCTCTGAGGTTGTGACTTGTGTTGTGTAGGTGCATGGTGCTGGTGGATCCTCTGAGGTTGTGACTTGTGTCGTGTAGGAACATGGTGCTGGTGGATCCTCTGAGGTTGTGACTTGTGTCGTGTAGGTGCATGGTGCTGGTGGACCCTCTGAGGTTGTGACTTGTGTTGTCTAGGTGCATGGTGCTGGTGGACCCTCTGAGGTTGTGACTTGTGTCGTGTAGGTGCATGGTGCTGGTGGATCCTCTGAGGTTGTGACTTGTGTCGTGTAGGTGCATGGTGCTGGTGGATCCTCTGAGGTTGTGACTTGTGTCGTGTAGGTGCATGGTGCTGGTGGATCCTCTGAGGTTGTGACTTGTGTCGTGTAGGTGCATGGTGCTGGTGGATCCTCTGAGGTTGTGACTTGTTGTGTAGGTGCATGGTGCTGGTGGATCCTCTGAGGTTGTGACGTGTTGTGTAGGTGCATGGTGCTGGTGGATCCTCTGAGGTTGTGACTTGTGTCGTGTAGGTGCATGGTGCTGGTGGCCTCTCTGAGCTTGTGACTTGTGTCGTGTAGGTGCATGGTGCTGGTGGATCCTCTGAGGTTGTGACGTGTTGTGTAGGTGCATGGTGCTGGTGGATCCTCTGAGGTTGTGACTTGTGTCGTGTAGGTGCATGGTGCTGGTGGCCTCTCTGAGCTTGTGACTTGTGTCGTGTAGGTGCATGGTGCTGGTGGATCCTCTGAGGTTGTGACGTGTTGTGTAGGTGCATGGTGCTGGTGGATCCTCTGAGGTTGTGACTTGTGTCGTGTAGGTGCATGGTGCTGGTGGACCCTCTGAGGTTGTGACGTGTTGTGTAGGTGCATGGTGCTGGTGGATCCTCTGAGGTTGTGACGTGTTGTGTAGGTGCATGGTGCTGGTGGACCCTCTGAGGTTGTGACTTGTGTCGTGTAGGTGCATGGTGCTGGTGGACCCTCTGAGGTTGTGACGTGTTGTGTAGGTGCTTGGTGCTGGTGGATCCTCTGAGGTTTTGACTTGTGTTGTGTAGGTGCTTGGTGCTGGTGGATCCTCTGAGGTTGTGACTTGTGTTGTGTAGGTGCATGGTGCTGGTGGATCCTCTGAGGTTTTGACTTGTGTTGTGTAGGTGCATGGTGCTGGTGGATCCTCTGAGGTTGTGACTTGTTGTGTAGGTGCATGGTGCTGGTGGACCCTCTGAGGTTGTGACTTGTGTTGTGTAGGTGCATGGTGCTGGTGGATCCTCTGAGGTTGTGACTTGTGTCGTGTAGGTGCATGGTGCTGGTGGACCCTCTGAGGTTGTGACTTGTGTCGTGTAGGTGCATGGTGCTGGTGGATCCTCTGAGGTTGTGACTTGTGTTGTGTAGGTGCATGGTGCTGGTGGATCCTCTGAGGTTGTGACTTGTGTCGTGTAGGTGCATGGTGCTGGTGGATCCTCTGAGGTTGTGACTTGTGTCGTGTAGGTGCATGGTGCTGGTGGACCCTCTGAGGTTGTGACTTGTGTCGTGTAGGTGCATGGTGTTGGTGGATCCTCTGAGGTTGTGACTTGTTGTGTAGGTGCATGGTGCTGCTGGATCCTCTGAGGTTGTGACGTGTTGTGTAGGTGCATGGTGCTGGTGGATCCTCTGAGGTTGTGACTTGTGTCGTGTAGGTGCATGGTGCTGGTGGACCCTCTGAGGTTGTGACTTGTGTTGTCTAGGTGCATGGTGCTGGTGGATCCTCTGAGGTTGTGACTTGTGTAGGTGCATGGTGCTG
>NW_026609031.1:0-21894 GCF_029499605.1 Hyla sarda | reverse complement strand
GGTGGATCCTCTGAGGTTGTGACTTGTGTAGGTGCATGGTGCTGGTGGATCCTCTGAGGTTGTGACTTGTGTTGTCTAGGTGCATGGTGCTGGTGGACCCTCTGAGGTTGTGACTTGTGTTGTCTAGGTGCATGGTGCTGGTGGATCCTCTGAGGTTGTGACTTGTGTAGGTGCATGGTGCTGGTGGATCCTCTGAGGTTGTGACTTGTGTTGTGTAGGTGCATGGTGCTGGTGGATCCTCTGAGGTTGTGACTTGTGTAGGTGCATGGTGCTGGTGGATCCTCTGAGGTTGTGACTTGTGTTGTCTAGGTGCATGGTGCTGGTGGATCCTCTGAGGTTGTGACTTGTTGTGTAGGTGCATGGTGCTGGTGGATCCTCTGAGGTTGTGACTTGTGTCGTGTAGGTGCATGGTGCTGGTGGCCCCTCTGAGGTTGTGACTTGTGTCGTGTAGGTGCATGGTGCTGGTGGACCCTCTGAGGTTGTGACTTGTGTTGTGTAGGTGCATGGTGCTGGTGGATCCTCTGAGGTTGTGACTTGTGTTGTGTAGGTGCATGGTGCTGGTGGATCCTCTGAGGTTGTGACTTGTGTCGTGTAGGTGCATGGTGCTGGTGGATCCTCTGAGGTTGTGACTTGTTGTGTAGGTGCATGGTGCTGGTGGATCCTCTGAGGTTGTGACTTGTGTCGTGTAGGTGCATGGTGCTGGTGGCCCCTCTGAGGTTGTGACTTGTGTCGTGTAGGTGCATGGTGCTGGTGGACCCTCTGAGGTTGTGACTTGTGTTGTGTAGGTGCATGGTGCTGGTGGATCCTCTGAGGTTGTGACTTGTGTTGTGTAGGTGCATGGTGCTGGTGGATCCTCTGAGGTTGTGACTTGTGTCGTGTAGGTGCATGGTGCTGGTGGATCCTCTGAGGTTGTGACTTGTGTTGTGTAGGTGCATGGTGCTGGTGGATCCTCTGAGGTTGTGACTTGTGTAGGTGCATGGTGCTGGTGGATCCTCTGAGGTTGTGACTTGTGTTGTCTAGGTGCATGGTGCTGGTGGACCCTCTGAAGGAAACGTCCCGCTCCCAGGAGTCCTGGTCCCTCTTCCTGTCTAAGCTGCGGACTTTGCTTCTCACTTCCTTCACCCGTAACCTGGGACACTTTGAAGACGACATGAGAACGCTGCGAGAGAAGAGGACGGAGCCCGGCTGGAGCTTCTGCGACTACTTCATGGTGCAGGTGGGTGACATTGTCTGTTCTGGCCTCTTGTTACAGATCTACACAATGTGTCCTGTCGGGGAGGTCAAAGGTCGCTGCTCCTCATAGAGTTCAGAGTCCTCCCTGACCTGAGTGTTCGTGTCTTATGGGGGTCCGCCTTCCCTGTGATTCCTCGCTCTACACTGGGGGTCACAATGAGACCTCCACATAATGTTCCCTCTAACCTCATGGGGGTCACGATGAGACCTCCACATAATGTTCCCTCCAGCCTCATGGGGGTCACGATGAGACCTCCAGATAATGTTCCCTCCAGCCTCATGGGGGTCACGATGAGACCTCCACATAATGTTCCCTCCAACCTCATGGGGGTCACGATGAGACCTCCACATAACTTTACCTCCAGCCTCATGGGGGTCACAATGAGACCTCCACATAACTTTACCTCCAGCCTCATGGGGGTCACGATGAGACCTACACATAATATTCCCTCCAGCCTCATGGGGGTCACGATGAGACCTACACATAATATTCCCTCCAGCCTCATGGGGGTCACGATGAGACCTACACATAATATTCCCTCCAGCCTCATGGGGGTCACGATGAGACCTCCACATAACTTTACCTCCAGCCTCATGGGGGTCACGATGAGACCTACACATAATATTCCCTCCAGCCTCATGGGGGTCACGATGAGACCTCCACATAATGTTCCCTCCAACCTCATGGGGGTCACGATGAGACCTCCACATAACTTTACCTCCAGCCTCATGGGGGTCACGGTGAGACCTACACATAATATTCCCTCCAGCCTCATGGGGGTCACGATGAGACCTACACATAATATTCCCTCCAGCCTCATGGGGGTCACGATGAGACCTCCAGATAATGTTCCCTCCAGCCTCATGGGGGTCACGATGAGACCTCCAGATAATGTTTCCTCCAGCCTCATGGGGGTCACGATGAGACCTCCAGATAATGTTTCCTCCAGCCTCATGGGGGTCACGGTGAGACCTCCAGATAATGTTCCCTCCAACCTCATGGGGGTCACGGTGAGACCTCCACATAACTTTACCTCCAGCCTCATGGGGGTCACGGTGAGACCTCCACATAACTTTACCTCCAGCCTCATGGGGGTCACGGTGAGACCTCCACATAACTTTACCTCCAGCCTCATGGGGGTCACGGTGAGACCTCCACATAACTTTACCTCCAGCCTCATGGGGGTCACGGTGAGACCTCCACATAACTTTACCTCCAGCCTCATGGGGGTCACGGTGAGACCTCCACATAACTTTACCTCCAGCCTCACGGCCTCTTCTTCTTCCCCACAGGAGGAGTTGGCCTTTGTCTTTGAGATGTTGCAGCAGTTTGAAGACGCTTTGGTCCAGTATGATGAGCTGGACGCCCTCTTCTCCCAGTATGTGCTGAACTTTGGCGCAGGCGGTGAGTACCCTGGATTGGGGTCTGTATATATGTCCTCTCCATGTTTGTGTCCACAAGTGATGTCCGCCAGGACTCTGTATACCCTGAGGTCTCACACCCCGGTGTCCTGTGGGTCAGGGCCCCTCTCTTGTCCCCCCCCCCATTGGTCACTGTGATGTCCCCCAGGACTCTGTATACCCTGAGGTCTCACACCCCGGTGTCCTGTGGGTCAGGGCCCCTCTCTTGTCCCCCCCCCCCCATTGGTCACTGTGATGTCCCCCAGGACTCTGTATACCCTGAGGTCTCGCACCCCGGTGTCCTGTGGGTCAGGGCCCCTCTCTTCCCCCCCATTGGTCACTGTGATGTCCCCCAGGACTCTGTATACCCTGAGCTCTCACACCCCGGTGTCCTGTGGGTCAGGGCCCCTCTCTTGTCTCCCCCCCCCCATTGGTCACTGTGATGTCCCCCAGGACTCTGTATACCCTGAGGTCTCGCACCCCGGTGTCCTGTGGGTCAGGGCCCCTCTCTTGTTCCCCCCCCCCCCCCCCCCCCATTGGTCACTGTGATGTCCCCCAGTACTCTGTATACCCTGAGCTCTCACACCCCGGTGTCCTGTGGGTCAGGGCCCCTCTCTTGTCTCCCCCCCCCCATTGGTCACTGTGATGTCCCCCAGGACTCTGTATACCCTGAGCTCTCACACCCCGGTGTCCTGTGGGTCAGGGCCCCTCTCTTGTTTCCCCCCCCCCCCCCCCCCCCCATTGGTCACTGTGATGTCCCCCAGTACTCTGTATACCCTGAGCTCTCACACCCCGGTGTCCTGTGGGTCAGGGCCCCTCTCTTGTTCTCCCCCCCCCCCCCATTGGTCACTGTGATGTCCCCCAGTACTCTGTATACCCTGAGCTCTCACACCCCGGTGTCCTGTGGGTCAGGGCCCCTCTCTTGTCCCCCCCATTGGTCACTGTGATGTCCCCCAGGACTCTGTATACCCTGAGGTCTTGCACCCCAGTGTCCTGTGGGTCAGGGCCCCTCTCTTGTCCCCCCCCCCCCATTGGTCACTGTGATGTCCCCCAGGACTCTGTATACCCTGAGCTCTCACACCCCGGTGTCCTGTGGGTCAGGGCCCCTCTCTTGTCCCCCCCCCCATTGGTCACTGTGATGTCCCCCAGGACTCTGTATACCCTGAGCTCTCACACCCCGGTGTCCTGTGGGTCAGGGCCCCTCTCTTGTCCCCCCCCCCCCCCCATTGGTCACTGTGATGTCCCCCAGGACTCTGTATACCCTGAGCTCTCACACCCCGGTGTCCTGTGGGTCAGGGCCCCTCTCTTCCCCCCCATTGGTCACTGTGATGTCCCCAAGGACTCTGTATACCCTGAGCTCTCACACCCCGGTGTCCTGTGGGTCAGGGCCCCTCTCTTCCCCCCCCCCCCCCCCCCCATTGGTCACTGTGATGTCCCCAAGGACTCTGTATACCCTGAGCTCTCACACCCCGGTGTCCTGTTGGTCGGGTGGGTCCCCTCTCTTGTCCCCCCATTGGTCACTGATGTTCCCTTCCAGATGGGGCCAATTGGCTGAGTTCCTTCTGTCAGCCGGTGCAGAGCTGGGATGGTCTCACCTTACGGAAGCCGATTGACATGGAGAAACGAGACCTGATCCAGCGCCGTCGAGCCAACCTGCTGGAGCTGCGCAGCTACCTGTTCTCCCGACAGTGCACCCTGCTCCTCTTCCTGCAGAGACCCTGGGAGGTGGCGGGACGGGCCCTGGAGCTGCTTCATAACTGTGTGCAGGAGCTGCGACTGCTGGAGGTGAGCGGCCACGTATACCGCCATGTATAGGTCATGTCATGTATAGGCCACGTATACCGCCAGGTATAGGTCATGTCATGTATAGGCCACGTATACCGCCATGTATAGGCCACATATACCGCCATGTATAGGTCATGTCATGTATAGGCCACGTATACCGCCATGTATAGGTCATGTCATGTATACCGCCATGTATAGGCCACGTATACCGCCATGTATAGGTCATGTCATGTATAGGCCACGTATACCGCCAGGTATAGGTCATGTCATGTATAGGCCACGTATACCGCCATGTATAGGCCACGTATACCGCCATGTATAGGTCATGTCATGTATAGGCCACGTATACCGCCATGTATAGGTCATGTATAGGCCACGTATACCGCCAGGTATAGGTCATGTCATGTATAGGCCACATATACCGCCATGTATAGGTCATGTCATGTATAGGTCATGTATACCGCCATGTATAGGCCACGTATACCGCCATGTATAGGTCATGTCATGTATAGGCCACGTATACCGCCATGTATAGGTCATGTAATGTATAGGCCACGTATACCGCCATGTATAGGTCATGTATACCGCCATGTATAGGCCACGTATACCGCCATGTATACCGCCATGTATAGGCCACGTATACCGCCATGTATAGGTCATGTATAGGCCACGTATACCGCCATGTATAGGCCACGTATACCGCCATGTATAGGTCATGTCATGTATAGGCCACGTATACCGCCATGTATAGGCCACGTATACAGCCATGTATAGGCCACATATACCGCCATGTATAGGTCATGTCATGTATACCGCCATGTATAGGTCATGTATAGGCCACGTATACCACCATGTATAGGTCATGTCATGTATAGGCCACGTCATGTATAGGCCACGTATACCGCCATGTATAGGCCACATATACCGCCATGTATAGGCCACATATACCGCCATGTATAGGCCATGTCATGTATAGGCCACATATACCGCCATGTATAGGTCATGTCATGTATAGGCCACGTATACCGCCATGTATAGGCCACGTATACAGCCATGTATAGGTCATGTCATGTATAGGCCACGTATACCGCCATGTATAGGCCACATATACCGCCATGTATAGGTCATGTCATGTATAGGCCACGTATACCGCCATGTATAGGCCACATATACCACCATGTATAGGTCATGTCATGTATAGGCCACGTATACCACCATGTATAGGCCACGTATACAGCCATGTATAGGTCATGCCATGTATAGGCCACGTATACCGCCATGTATAGGCCACGTATACAGCCATGTATAGGTCAGGTCATGTCATGTATAGGCCACATATACCGCCATGTATAGGTCATGTCATGTATAGGCCACGTATACCACCATGTATAGGCCACGTATACAGCCATGTTTAGGTCAGGTCATGTCATGTATAGGCCACATATACCGCCATGTATAGGTCATGTCATGTATAGGCCACGTATACCGCCATGTATAGGTCATGTCATGTATACAGCCATGTATAGGTCATGTCATGTATAGGCCACGTATACCGCCAGGTATAGGTCATGTCATGTATAGGCCACTTATACCGCCATGTATAGGTCATGTCATGTATAGGCCACGTATACCGCCATGTATAGGTCATGTCATGTATAGGCCACGTATACCGCCATGTATAGGTCATGTCATGTATACCGCCATGTATAGGTCATGTCATGTATAGGCCACGTATACCGCCAGGTATAGGTCATGTCATGTATAGGCCACGTATACCGCCAGGTATAGGTCATGTCATGTATAGGCCACGTATACCGCCATGTATAGGTCATGTCATGTATAGGCCACGTATACCGCCATGTATAGGTCATGTCATGTATAGGCCACGTATACCGCCATGTATAGGTCATGTCATGTATACCGCCCATGTATAGGTCATGTCATGTATACCGCCATGTATAGGTCATGTCATGTATAGGCCACGTATACCGCCATGTATAGGCCACGTATACCGCCATGTATAGGTCATGTATAGGGCCACGTATACCGCCATGTATAGGTCATGTCATGTATAGGCCACGTATACCGCCAGGTATAGGTCATGTCATGTATAGGCCACGTATACCGCCATGTATAGGCCACATATACCGCCATGTATAGGTCATGTCATGTATAGGTCATGTATACCGCCATGTATAGGCCACGTATACCGCCATGTATAGGTCATGTCATGTATAGGCCACGTATACCTCCATGTATAGGTCATGTAATGTATAGGCCACGTATACCGCCATGTATAGGTCATGTCATGTATACCGCCATGTATAGGCCACGTATACCGCCATGTATAGGTCATGTCATGTATAGGCCACGTATACCGCCATGTATAGGCCACGTATACAGCCATGTATAGGTCAGGTCATGTATAGGCCACGTATACCGCCATGTATAGGTCATGTATACCGCCATGTATAGGCCACGTATACCGCCATGTATAGGTCATGTCATGTATAGGCCACGTATACCGCCATGTATAGGTCATGTCATGTATACCGCCATGTATAGGTCATGTCATGTATAGGCCACGTATACCGCCATGTATAGGCCACGTATACCGCCATGTATAGGTCATGTCATGTATAGGCCACGTATACTGCCATGTATAGGTCATGTCATTGTATAGGCCACGTATACCGCCAGGTATAGGTCATGTCATGTATAGGCCACGTAATACCGCCATGTATAGGCCACATATACCGCCATGTATAGGTCATGTCATGTATAGGTCATGTATACCGCCATGTATAGGCCACATATACTGCCATGTATAGGTCATGTCATGTATAGGCCACGTATACCGCCATGTATAGGCCACGTATACCGCCATGTATAGGCCACATATACCGCCATGTATAGGTCATGTCATGTATAGGCCACGTATACCACCATGTATAGGCCACGTATACAGCCATGTATAGGTCATGTATAGGCCACGTATACCGCCATGTATAGGCCACGTATACAGCCATGTATAGGTCAGGTCATGTCATGTATAGGCCACATATACCGCCATGTATAGGTCATGTCATGTATAGGCCACGTATACCGCCATGTATAGGCCACATATACCGCCATGTATAGGTCATGTCATGTATAGGTCATGTATACCGCCATGTATAGGCCACGTATACCGCCATGTATAGGTCATGTCATGTATAGGCCACGTATACCACCGATGTATAGGCCACGTATACAGCCATGTATAGGTCATGTATAGGCCACGTATACCGCCATGTATACCGCCATGTCATGTATAGGCCACGTATACCACCATGTATAGGCCACGTATACAGCCATGTATAGGTCATGTATAGGCCACGTATACCGCCATGTATAGGCCACGTATACAGCCATGTATAGGTCAGGTCATGTCATGTATAGGCCACATATACCGCCATGTATAGGTCATGTCATGTATAGGCCACGTATACCGCCATGTATAGGCCACATATACCGCCATGTATAGGTCATGTCATGTATAGGTCATGTATACCGCCATGTATAGGCCACATATACCGCCATGTATAGGTCATGTCATGTATAGGCCACGTATACCACCATGTATAGGCCACGTATACAGCCATGTATAGGTCATGTATAGGCCACGTATACCGCCATGTATAGGCCACGTATACAGCCATGTATAGGTCAGGTCATGTCATGTATAGGCCACATATACCGCCATGTATAGGTCATGTCATGTATAGGCCACGTATACCGCCATGTATAGGCCACATATACCGCCATGTATAGGTCATGTCATGTATAGGCCACGTATACCACCATGTATAGGCCACGTATACAGCCATGTTTAGGTCAGGGTCATGTCATGTATAGGCCACATATACCGCCATGTATAGGTCATGTCATGTATAGGCCACGTATACCGACATGTATAGGTCATGTCATGTATATGCCACATATGCTGCCATGTGTAGGCCTTATATACGGACTTGTATAGGCCACGCATACCGCCATGTATAGGCCACGTATATACCGCCATGTGTAAGTCCTTTCATGTTTAGGCCACGTATACTGCCATGTATAGGTCACATATACCACCATAGGCCACATATACCACAATGTATAGGTCATGTATAGGCCACGTATACCATCATGTATAGGTCATGTCATGTATAGGCCACGTATACCGCCATGTATAGGTCATGTCATGTATAGGCCACGTATACCGCCATGTATAGGCAACGTATACCGCCATGTATAGGTCATGTCATGTATAGGCTACATATACTGCCATGTATACCGCCATGTATAGGTCATGGCATGTATAGGCCACGTATACCGCCATGTATAGGTCATGTCATGTATAGGCTACATATACTGCCATGTATACCGCCATGTATAGGTCATGGCATGTATAGGCCACGTATACCGCCATGTATAGGTCATGTCATGTATAGGCTACATATACTGCCATGTATAGGGCCATGTATACCCCCATGTATAGGTCATGTCATGTGTAGGCCATGTATACCGCCATGTATAGGTCATGTCATGTATAGGCTACATATACTGCCATGTATAGGCCATGTATACCCCCATGTATAGGTCATGTCATGTGTAGGCCATGTATACTGCCATGTATAGGTCATGTCATGTATAGGCCACGTATACCGCCATGTATAGGTCATGTCATGTATAGGCCACGTATACCGCCATGTATAGGTCATGTCATGTATAGGCCACGTATACCGCCATGTATAGGCAACGTATACCGCCATGTATAGGTCATGTCATGTATAGGCTACATATAACTGCCATGTATAGGCCATGTATACTGCCATGTATAGGTCATGGCATGTATAGGCCACGTATACCGCCATGTATAGGTCATGTCATGTATAGGCTACATATACTGCCATGTATACGGCCAATGTATAGGTAATGTCATGTATAGGCCATGTATAGGTAATGTCATGTATAGGCCACGTATACCGCCATGTATAGGTCATGTCATGTATAGGCCATGTATACTGCCATGTATAGGTAATGTCATGTATAGGCACACGTATACTGCCATGTATAGGTAATGTCATGTATAGGCCACGTATACCGCCATGTATAGGTAATGTCATGTATAGGCCACGTATACTGCCATGTATAGACCACGTATACCGCCATGTATAGGTAATTTCATGTATAGGCCATGTATACTGCCATGTATAGGTAATGTCATGTATAGGCCACGCATACCGCCATGTATAGGTAATGTCATGTATAGGCCACGTATACTGCCATGTATAGGTCATGTCATGTATAGGCCACGTATACCGCCATGTATAGGTAATGTCATGTATAAGGCTACATATGCCGCCATGTATAGACCACGTATACCGCCATGTATAGGTAATGTCATGTATAGGCTACATATGCCGCCATGTATAGGTAATGTCATGTATAGGCTACATATACCGCCATGTATAGGTAATGTCATGTATAGGCTACATATGCCGCCATGTATAGACCATGTATACCGCCATGTATAGGTCATGTCATGTATAGGCCACGTATACCGCCATGTATAGGTAATGTCATGTATAGGCCACGTATACCGCCATGTATAGGTCATGTCATGTATAGGCCACGTATACCGCCATGTATAGGCCACGTATACCGCCATGTATAGGTCATGTCATGTATAGGCCACGTATACCGCCATGTATAGGTCATGTCATGTATAGGCCACGTATACCGCCATGTATAGGTCATGTCATGTATAGGCCACATATACTGCCATGTATAGGTCATGTCATGTATAGGCCACGTATACCGCCATGTATAGGCCACGTATACCGCCATGTATAGGCCACATATACCGCCATGTATAGGTCATGTCATGTATAGGCCACGTATACCACCATGTATAGGCCACGTATACAGCCATGTATAGGTCATGTATAGGCCACGTATACCGCCATGTATAGGCCACGTATACAGCCATGTATAGGTCAGGTCATGTCATGTATAGGCCACATATACCGCCATGTATAGGTCATGTCATGTATAGGCCACGTATACCGCCATGTATAGGCCACATATACCGCCATGTATAGGTCATGTCATGTATAGGCCACGTATACCACCATGTATAGGCCACGTATACAGCCATGTTTAGGTCAGGTCATGTCATGTATAGGCCACATATACCGCCATGTATAGGTCATGTCATGTATAGGCCACGTATACCACCATGTATAGGCCACGTATACAGCCATGTATAGGTCAGGTCATGTCATGTGTAGGCCACATATACCGCCATGTATAGGTCATGTTATGTATAGGCCACGTATACCGCCATGTATAGGTCATGTTATGTATAGGCCACATATACCGCCATGTATAGGTCATGTCATGTATAGGCCACATATACCGCCATGTATAGGTCATGTCATGTATAGGCCATGTATACCGCCATGTATAGGTCATGTCATGTATAGGCCACGTATACCGCCATGTATAGGTCATGTATACCGCTGTTTATAGGCCACGTATACCGCCACGTATAGGTCATGTCATGTATAGGCCACGTATACCGCCATGTATAGGTCATGTCATGTATAGGCCACGTATACCGCCATGTATAGGTAATGTCATGTATAGGCCACGTATACCGACATGTATAGGTCATGTCATGTATATGCCACATATGCTGCCATGTGTAGGCCTTATATACGGACTTGTATAGGCCACGCATACCGCCATGTATAGGCCACGTATATACCGCCATGTGTAAGTCCTTTCATGTTTAGGCCACGTATACTGCCATGTATAGGTCACATATACCACCATAGGCCACATATACCACAATGTATAGGTCATGTATAGGCCACGTATACCATCATGTATAGGTCATGTCATGTATAGGCCACGTATACCGCCATGTATAGGTCATGTCATGTATAGGCCACGTATACCGCCATGTATAGGCAACGTATACCGCCATGTATAGGTCATGTCATGTATAGGCTACATATACTGCCATGTATACCGCCATGTATAGGTCATGGCATGTATAGGCCACGTATACCGCCATGTATAGGTCATGTCATGTATAGGCCACGTATACCGCCATGTATAGGTCATGGCATGTATAGGCCACGTATACCGCCATGTATAGGTCATGTCATGTATAGGCTACATATACTGCCATGTATAGGCCATGTATACCCCCATGTATAGGTCATGTCATGTGTAGGCCATGTATACCGCCATGTATAGGTCATGTCATGTATAGGCTACATATACTGCCATGTATAGGCCATGTATACCCCCATGTATAGGTCATGTCATGTGTAGGCCATGTATACCGCCATGTATAGGTCATGTCATGTATAGGCCACGTATACCGCCATGTATAGGTCATGTCATGTATACCGCCATGTATAGGTAATGTCATGTATAGGCCACGTATACCGCCATGTATAGGTCATGTCATGTATAGGCCACGTATACCGCCATGTATAGGCAACGTATACCGCCATGTATAGGTCATGTCATGTATAGGCTACATATACTGCCATGTATAGGCCATGTATACTGCCATGTATAGGTCATGGCATGTATAGGCCACGTATACCGCCATGTATAGGTCATGTCATGTATAGGCTACATATACTGCCATGTATACGGCCATGTATAGGTAATGTCATGTATAGGCCATGTATAGGTAATGTCATGTATACCGCCATGTATAGGTCATGTCATGTATAGGCCATGTATACTGCCATGTATAGGTAATGTCATGTATAGGCCACGTATACCGCCATGTATAGGTAATGTCATGTATAGGCCATGTATACTGCCATGTATAGGTAATGTCATGTATAGGCCACGTATACCGCCATGTATAGGTAATGTCATGTATAGGCCACGTATACTGCCATGTATAGACCACGTATACCGCCATGTATAGGTAATTTCATGTATAGGCCATGTATACTGCCATGTATAGGTAATGTCATGTATAGGCCACGCATACCGCCATGTATAGGTCATGTCATGTATAGGCCACGTATACCGCCATGTATAGGTAATGTCATGTATAGGCTACATATGCCGCCATGTATAGACCACGTATACCGCCATGTATAGGTAATGTCATGTATAGGCTACATATGCCGCCATGTATAGACCATGTATACCGCCATGTATAGGTCATGTCATGTATAGGCCACGTATACCGCCATGTATAGGTAATGTCATGTATAGGCCACGTATACCGCCATGTATAGGTAATTTCATGTATAGGCCATGTATACTGCCATGTATAGGTAATGTCATGTATAGGCCACGTATACCGCCATGTATAGGTAATTTCATGTATAGGCCATGTATACTGCCATGTATAGGTAATGTCATGTATAGGCCACGTATACCGCCATGTATAGGTAATTTCATGTATAGGCCATGTATACTGCCATGTATAGGTAATGTCATGTATAGGCCACGTATACCGCCATGTATAGGTAATGTCATGTATAGGCCACGTATACTGCCATGTATAGGTAATGTCATGTATAGGCTACATATACCGCCATGTATAGGTAATGTCATGTATAGACCACGTATACCGCCATGTATAGGTAATGTCATGTATAGGCTACATATGCCGCCATGTATAGACCATGTATACCGCCATGTATAGGTCATGTCATGTATAGGCCACGTATACCGCCATGTATAGGTAATGTCATGTATAGGCTACATATGCCGCCATGTATAGACCATGTATACCGCCATGTATAGGCCACGCATACCGCCATGTATAGGACATGTCATGTATAGGCCACGTATACTGCCATGTATAGGTAATGTCATGTATAGGCCACGTATACTGCCATGTATAGGTCATGTATAGGCCACGTATACTGCCATGTATAGGTCATGTCATAGGCCACGTATACCGCCATGTATAGGTAATGTCATGTATAGGCTACATATGCCGCCATGTATAGACCATGTATACCGCCATGTATAGGTAATGTCATGTATAGGCCACGTATACCGCCATGTATAGGTCATGTCATGTATAGGCTACATATACCGCCATGTATAGGCCACGTATAATGCCATATATGCCGTCATGTGTAGGTCATGTCATATATAGGTTATATATATATACCGCCAAGATGTCTTTGTAATGCTAAAGGCTTCTGTACATGTGATCCTGAAGGTGTCCGTCCCCCCGGGGGCCCTGGACTGTTGGGTGTTCCTGAGCTGCCTGGAAGTTCTGCAGAGGATTGAAGGCTGCTGTGAGAGGGCGCAGATCGAGGCCAATGTCTCCCACATGGTGGGGCTGTGGAGCTATGCCACCGAGAAGGTCAGTCTGATGTGTGTGGGGGAAGGTGGAGGCCGGTGTGATGTGGGGGGTCTCTGTATGAGGTTGTGGGGGAGGCCGGTGTGATGTGGGGGGGTCTCTGTATGAGGTTGTGGTGGAGGCTGGTGTGATGTGGGGGTCTCTGTATGAGGTTGTGGGGGAGGCCGGTGTGATGTGGGGGGGGGTCTCTGTATGAGGTTGTGGGGGAGGTCGGTGTGATGTGGGGGGTCTCTGTATGAGGTTGTGGTGGAGGTCGGTGTGATGTGGGGGGGTCTCTGTATGAGGTTGTGGGGGAGGTCGGTGTGATGTGGGGGGTCTCTGTATGAGGTTGTGGTGGAGGTCGGTGTGATGTGGGGGGGTCTCTGTATGAGGTTGTGGGGGAGGCTGGTGATGTGGGGGTCTCTGTATGAGGTTGTGGGGGAGGCCGGTGTGATGTGGGGGGGGGTCTCTGTATGAGGTTGTGGGGGAGGTCGGTGTGATGTGGGGGTCTCTGTATGAGGTTGTGGGGGAGGTCGGTGTGATGTGGGGGTCTCTGTATGAGGTTGTGGTGGAGGTCGGTGTGATGTGGGGGTCTCTGTATGAGGTTGTGGGGGAGGCTGGTGGGATGTGGAGGTCTCTGTATGAGGTTGTGGGGGAGGCCGGTGTGATGTGGAGGTCTCTGTATGAGGTTGTGGTGGAGGCTGGTGTGATGTGGGGGTCGCTGTATGAGGTTGTGGGGGAGGCTGGTGTTATGTGGGGGTCTCTGTATGAGGTTGTGGTGGAGGTCGGTGTGATGTGGGGGTCTCTGTATGAGGTTGTGGGGGAGGCTGGTGGGATGTGGAGGTCTCTGTATGAGGTTGTGGGGGAGGCTGGTGTGATGTGGAGGTCTCTGTATGAGGTTGTGGGGGAGGCTGGTGTGATGTGGAGGTCGCTGTATGAGGTTGTGGGGGAGGCTGGTGTGATGTGGAGGGCGCTGTATGAGGTTGTGGAGGAGGCTGGTGTTATGTCGGGGTCGCTGTATGAGGTTGTGGGGGAGGCCGGTGTTATGTCGGGGTCGCTGTATGAGGTTGTGGGGGAGGCCGGTGTGATGTGGGGGTCACTGTATGAGGTTTTGGGGGAGGCTGGTGTTATGTCGGGGTCGCTGTATGAGGTTGTGGGGGAGGCTGGTGTGATGTGGGGGTCACTGTATGAGGTTTTGGGGGAGGCTGGTGTTATGTCGGGGTCGCTGTATGAGGTTGTGGGGGAGGCCGGTGTGATGTGGGGGTCACTGTATGAGGTTTTGGGGGAGGCTGGTGTTATGTCGGGGTCGCTGTATGAGGTTGTGGGGGAGGCCGGTGTGATGTGGGGGTCACTGTATGAGGTTTTGGGGAGGCTGGTGTTATGTCGGGGTCGCTGTATGAGGTTGTGGGGGAGGCCGGTGTGATGTGGGGGTCACTGTATGAGGTTGTGGGGGAGGCCGGTGTGATGTGGGGGTCACTGTATGAGGTTGTGGGGGAGGCCGGTGTGATGTGGGGGTCGCTGTATGAGGTTGTGGGGGAGGCTGGTGTTATGTCGGGGTCGCTGTATGAGGTTGTGGGGGAGGCCGGTGTGATGTGGGGGTCACTGTATGAGGTTGTGGGGGAGGCCGGTGTCATTTGGTCATCTGACTGACCCGTTCCCTTGTAGCTGCAGGCCCTGGGATCCCTGTGTGGTCTGGTGTCGGAGTCCGGCCCTTGCTCGGAGGACCTGCAGAGGACGGTGGACCTACTGGCGGGTTTAGGAGCAGAGAGGCCAGAGACGGGTGAGGGGTCGGGGGTCAGGGGGTGGGGCGATCCTCTTGCTTTTCCATTGTGTTTATGTCTTGTCTCTTCCACAGCGAACACGGCTCAGAGTCCATACAAGAAGCTGCAGGAGGCGCTGTCCTCAGAGGACTCCTTTGAAAAGCATTACCTGGTGAGGGCACCGTGCAGGACGACGCCCACTGACCCCGCCCCCCGGACCCCCACTCACTGATACCCTCTGTGTCTCTGCAGGACCTGGCACACGCCACTATAGACATGTACAGCAGCATCGGGAGGAGCCGATCCGCCAAACTGCTGGGGAAGAACCTGGCCGACTTCTACATGTAACTGCTGTGCCCTAATATTCTCTACACCCCAAAGTATTGTACCCCACAATATTCTCTACACCCAAATGTATTGTACATCCCAATATTCTCTGCACCCAAATGTATTGTACACCCCAATATTCTCTACACCCAAATGTATTGTACACCCCAATATTCTCTACACCCAAATGTATTGTACATCCCAATATTCTCTACACCCCAATGTATTGTACGCCCCAATATTCTCTACACCCAAATGTATTGTACATCCCAATATTCTCTACACCCAAATGTATTGTACACCCCAATATTCTCTACACCCAAATGTATTGTACACCCCAATATTCTCTACACCCAAATGTATTGTACACCCCAATATTCTCTACACCCAAATGTATTGTACACCCCAATATTCTCTACACCCAAATGTATTGTACACCACAATATTCTCTACACCCAAATGTATTGTACACCCCAATATTCTCTACACCCAAATGTATTGTACACCCCAATATTCTCTACACCCAAATGTATTGTACACCCCAATATTCTCTACACCCAAATGTATTGTACACCACAATATTCTCTACACCCAAATGTATTGTACACCACAATATTCTCTACACCCAAATGTATTGTACACCCCAATATTCTCTACACCCAAATGTATTGTACACCCCAATATTCTCTACACCCAAATGTATTGTACACCCCAATATTCTCTACACCCAAATGTATTGTACACCCCAATATTCTCTACACCCCAATGTATTGTACACCCCAATGTATTGTACACCCCAATATTCTCTACACCCAAATGTATTGTACACCCCAATATTCTCTACACCCCAATATTCTCTACACACCAATGTATTGTACACCCCAATATTCTCTACACCCCAATATTCTCTACACCCCAATAGTCTCTACACCCCAATAGTCTCTACACCCCAATAGTCTCTACACCCCAATAGTCTCTACACCCCAATATTCTCCACACCCCAATGTATCTTACACCTGATCATCACCCTAGTTTTCTCTACATCCTGCCCCCTGCTCCTGGTGGTCTTCCGCCCCTAATCGTCTTGTGCTGTAGGCCCCCGTTATGAATGTTGGGGGGCAGGGACCGTTCCTGTCTTGTCTGGATGGGGGGGGTCAGGGCAGGTTTTTACTCCTTTTTTCTCTCTCCAGGAAGAAGTCTCAGCCACAGAAGGCAGAACCCTATTTACAAGCAGCACTCCGCATGTACCAGATGGAGGGGTGGGCGCTGCCCCTCACCCACACCCGTAGACAGCTGGCAGAATGTCAGAAGCTGCTGGGGCAGACCGAGCCGTATCCTTCCTGCTGTCAGCCTGTAGTTTATATCGTGTCCCTGGTGTCCCTGTGGTATATATACATAGGTGTGAGGGGTAACTCCTCCTGCCCCTGGTGTCCCTGTGGTATATACATAGGTGTGAGGGGTAACTCCTCCTGCCCCTGGTGTCCCTGTGGTATATACATAGGTGTGAGGGGTAACTCCTCCTGCCCCTGGTGTCCCTGTGGTATATACATAGGTGTGAGGGATAACTCCTCCTGCCCCTGGTGTCCCTGTGGTATATACATAGGTGTGAGGGATAACTCCTCCTGCCCCTGGTGTCCCTGTGGTATATACATAGGTGTGAGGGGTAACTCCTCCTGCCCCTGGTGTCCCTGTGGTATATACATAGGTGTGAGGGGTAACTCCTCCTGCCCCTGGTGTCCCTGTGGTATATACATAGGTGTGAGGGGTAACTCCTCCTGCCCCTGGTGTCCCTGTGGTATATATACATAGGTGTGAGGGGTAACTCCTCCTGCCCCTGGTGTCCCTGTGGTATATATACATAGGTGTGAGGGGTAACTCCTCCTGCCCCTGGTGTCCCTGTGGTATATATACATAGGTGTGAGGGATAACTCCTCCTGCCCCTGGTGTCCCTGTGGTATATATACATAGGTGTGAGGGATAACTCCTCCTTCCCCTGGTGTCCCTGTGGTATATACATAGGTGTGAGGGATAACTCATCCTGCCCCTGGTGTCCCTGTGGTATATATACATAGGTGTGAGGGATAACTCCTCCTGCTCCTGGTGTCCCTGTGGTATATACATAGGTGTGAGGGGTAACTCCTCCTGCCCCTGGTGTCCCTGTGGTATATACATAGGTGTGAGGGGTAACTCCTCCTGCCCCTGGTGTCCCTGTGGTATATACATAGGTGTGAGGGGTAACTCCTCCTGCCCCTGGTGTCCCTGTGGTATATACATAGGTGTGAGGGGTAACTCCTCCTGCCCCTGGTGTCCCTGTGGTATATACATAGGTGTGAGGGATAACTCCTCCTGCCCCTGGTGTCCCTGTGGTATATACATAGGTGTGAGGGATAACTCCTCCTGCCCCTGGTGTCCCTGTGGTATATACATAGGTGTGAGGGGTAACTCCTCCTGCCCCTGGTGTCCCTGTGGTATATACATAGGTGTGAGGGGTAACTCCTCCTGCCCCTGGTGTCCCTGTGGTATATACATAGGTGTGAGGGGTAACTCCTCCTGCCCCTGGTGTCCCTGTGGTATATATACATAGGTGTGAGGGGTAACTCCTCCTGCCCCTGGTGTCCCTGTGGTATATATACATAGGTGTGAGGGGTAACTCCTCCTGCCCCTGGTGTCCCTGTGGTATATATACATAGGTGTGAGGGATAACTCCTCCTGCCCCTGGTGTCCCTGTGGTATATATACATAGGTGTGAGGGATAACTCCTCCTTCCCCTGGTGTCCCTGTGGTATATACATAGGTGTGAGGGATAACTCATCCTGCCCCTGGTGTCCCCTGTGGTATATATACATAGGTGTGAGGGATAACTCCTCCTGCTCCTGGTGTCCCTGTGGTATATACATAGGTGTGAGGGGTAACTCCTCCTGCCCCTGGTGTCCCTGTGGTATATACATAGGTGTGAGGGGTAACTCCTCCTGCCCCTGGTGTCCCTGTGGTATATACATAGGTGTGAGGGGTAACTCCTCCTGCCCCTGGTGTCCCTGTGGTATATATACATAGGTGTGAGGGGTAACTCCTCCTGCCCCTGGTGTCCCTGTGGTATATACATAGGTGTGAGGGGTAACTCCTCCTGCCCCTGGTGTCCCTGTGGTATATATACATAGGTGTGAGGGATAACTCCTCCTTCCCCTGGTGTCCCTGTGGTATATACATAGGTGTGAGGGATAACTCATCCTGCCCCTGGTGTCCCTGTGGTATATATACATAGGTGTGAGGGGTAACTCCTCCTTCCCCTGGTGTCCCTGTGGTATATACATAGGTGTGAGGGGTAACTCCTCCTTCCCCTGGTGTCCCTGTGGTATATATATAGGTGTGAGGGATAACTCCTCTGCCCCTGGTGTCCCTGTGGTATATACATAGATGTGAGGGATAACTCCTCCTGCCCCTGGTGTCCCTGTGGTATATACATAGGTGTGAGGGATAACTCCTCTGCCCCTGGTGTCCCTGTGGTATATACATAGGTGTGAGGGATAACTCCTCCTGCCCCTGGTGTCCCTGTGGTATATACATAGGTGTGGGGATAACTCCTCTGCCCCTGGTGTCCCTGTGGTATATACATAGATGTGAGGGATAACTCCTCCTGCCCCTGGTGTCCCTGTGGTATATACATAGGTGTGAGGGATAACTCCTCTGCCCCTGGTGTCCCTGTGGTATATACATAGGTGTGAGGGATAACTCCTCTGCCCCTGGTGTCCCTGTGGTATATACATAGGTGTGAGGGGTAACTCCTCCTGCCCCTGGTGTCCCTGTGGTATATACATAGGTGTGAGGGATAACTCCTCCTGCTCCTGGTGTCCCTGTGGTATATACATAGATGTGAGGGATAACTCCTCTGCCCCTGGTGTCCCTGTGGTATATACATAGGTGTGAGGGGTAACTCCTCCTGCCCCTGGTGTCCCTGTGGTATATACATAGGTGTGAGGGATAACTCCTCCTTCCCCTGGTGTCCCTGTGGTATATATACATAGGTGTGAGGGATAACTCCTCCTGCCCCTGGTGTCCCTGTGGTATATACATAGATGTGAGGGATAACTCCTCCTGCCCCTGGTGTCCCTGTGGTATATACATAGGTGTGAGGGATAACTCCTCCTGCCCCTGGTGTCCCTGTGGTATATACATAGATGTGAGGGATAACTCCTCTGCCCCTGGTGTCCCTGTGGTATATACATAGGTGTGAGGGATAACTCCTCCTGCCCCTGGTGTCCCTGTGGTATATACATAGGTGTGAGGGGTAACTCCTCCTGCCCCTGGTGTCCCTGTGGTATATACATAGGTGTGAGGGGTAACTCCTCCTGCCCCTGGTGTCCCTGTGGTATATACATAGGTGTGAGGGATAACTCCTCCTGCCCCTGGTGTCCCTGTGGTATATACATAGGTGTGAGGGATAACTCCTCCTGCCCCTGGTGTCCCTGTGGTATATACATAGGTGTGAGGGGTAACTCCTCCTGCCCCTGGTGTCCCTGTGGTATATACATAGGTGTGAGGGGTAACTCCTCCTGCCCCTGGTGTCCCTGTGGTATATACATAGGTGTGAGGGGTAACTCCTCCTGCCCCTGGTGTCCCTGTGGTATATATACATAGGTGTGAGGGGTAACTCCTCCTGCCCCTGGTGTCCCTGTGGTATATACATAGGTGTGAGGGGTAACTCCTCCTGCCCCTGGTGTCCCTGTGGTATATATACATAGGTGTGAGGGATAACTCCTCCTTCCCCTGGTGTCCCTGTGGTATATACATAGGTGTGAGGGATAACTCATCCTGCCCCTGGTGTCCCTGTGGTATATATACATAGGTGTGAGGGGTAACTCCTCCTTCCCCTGGTGTCCCTGTGGTATATACATAGGTGTGAGGGGTAACTCCTCCTTCCCCTGGTGTCCCTGTGGTATATATATAGGTGTGAGGGATAACTCCTCCTGCCCCTGGTGTCCCTGTGGTATATACATAGGTGTGAGGGATAACTCATCCTGCCCCTGGTGTCCCTGTGGTATATACATAGGTGTGGGGATAACTCCTCCTGCCCCTGGTGTCCCTGTGGTATATACATAGGTGTGAGGGGTAACTCCTCTGCCCCTGGTGTCCCTGTGGTATATACATAGGTGTGAGGGATAACTCCTCCTGCCCCTGGTGTCCCTGTGGTATATACATAGGTGTGAGGGATAACTCCTCCTGCCCCTGGTGTCCCTGTGGTATATATATATAGGTGTGAGGGATAACTCCTCTGCCCCTGGTGTCCCTGTGGTATATACATAGGTGTGAGGGATAACTCCTCCTTCCCCTGGTGTCCCTGTGGTATATACATAGGTGTGGGGATAACTCCTCCTACCCCTGGTGTCCCTGTGGTATATATATAGGTGTGAGGGATAACTCCTCCTGCCCCTGGTGTCCCTGTGGTATATACATAGGTGTGAGGGGTAACTCCTCTGCCCCTGGTGTCCCTGTGGTATATACATAGGTGTGAGGGATAACTCCTGCCCCTGGTGTCCCTGTGGTATATACATAGGTGTGAGGGGTAACTCCTCTGCCCCTGGTGTCCCTGTGGTATATACATAGGTGTGAGGGATAACTCCTGCCCCTGGTGTCCCTGTGGTATATACATAGATGTGAGGGATAACTCCTCCTGCCCCTGGTGTCCCTGTGGTATATATATATAGGTGTGAGGGATAACTCCTCTGCCCCTGGTGTCCCTGTGGTATATACATAGGTGTGAGGGGTAACTCCTCCTGCCCCTGGTGTCCCTGTGGTATATACATAGGTGTGAGGGGTAACTCCTCCTGCCCCTGGTGTCCCTGTGGTATATACATAGGTGTGAGGGATAACTCCTCTGCCCCTGGTGTCCCTGTGGTATATACATAGGTGTGAGGGATAACTCCTCCTGCCCCTGGTGTCCCTGTGGTATATACATAGGTGTGAGGGGTAACTCCTCCTGCCCCTGGTGTCCCTGTGGTATATACATAGGTGTGA
>NW_026609030.1:0-43274 GCF_029499605.1 Hyla sarda | reverse complement strand
TCCGGGTTATGGATTGCATTTAAAAAGGCCCCGTGGGAGTGCAATGGGCCCCTGTCTTGCTGCTTAGCAATAATGGTATGGGTTTAGGTTCTGCTGTGTGTACTGGTGGTTGACTGCCCCCCAGCCCAGAGTGTGCATGGAAAATTGTCTGGCAGCCTCCCTGACAGCAAGCAGTGATAGTGCCCATGAAGGGGACCTTGTTGGGCCCGCCCCTTTCACGGTTATCGCTTCTCGGCCTTTTGGCTAAGATCAAGTGTAGTATCTGTTCTTATCAGTTTAATATCTGATACGTCCCCTATCTGGGGACCATATATTAAATGGATTTTTGAGAACGGGGGCCGATTTCGAAGCTTGCTTCCGTCGCCCTATGCATTGACCCGATATGGCAGTATCTTCGGGTACAGTGCACCACCCCCTTACAGGGTTAAAAAGAAAGATTCCTACTTTCATTGCTACCTGCTTGCTGGCTAGCCAGCTAGCCAGCCCTGTGGGCCTTGCTGCTGCTGCAGCCAAAAAACAAAAGGTGGTGCTGCTGCTGCTTCTGCTGCTTCTGCTTCTGCTTGTGTCTGGCCCCTGTTGGAGCGTCCAGGCACAGGACTTCTGCTGCTGCTGACTAAATGGCCTCCTTAATTGGATCATTTGAGTAGCCAGCACACCTGTGCAGGTAGGGCATGACATGATAGGCAGCTGCCTTGATAGCGGGTGGGTGCTGAATGTTCCTAATTGACAAAATAAGATTAATGCTTATGAAGAAATATAAAATCTCATCCCTTCCCCAATATCGCGCCACACCCCTACCCCTTAATTCCCTGGTTGAACGTGATGGACATATGTCTTTTTTCGACCGTACTAACTATGTAACTATGTAACATAACATGGGGGGGGGGGGGGGGGGTCTCCTGGCTGTTCACACAGGTGTGTCATTGCTGTACATTGCCCATGCATTGCTTCTGTAGTATTGCAAAGGCAAAGACAAATGCTTCCAGCCATCCATTGCACTAATGGATTGGTCATCAGCTGGCTGTCTATGTCCCGCATCAATATAGACCAAAGTACAGAGGGTTAGGCTATGCTATTGTGCACCTACCTGATGCATCAGAAGGTGCGAGGCCCTTGCTAAATTCTGTGCACAGACTTTGAGATCTATGCTTTAGACTGTATCTAAACCTGCTCCAACATGGACTGACATTCTGGCCTACTTTCAGCCGATGCGACTTGTCTGTCGCTGAACAGTCGCTTTTTATGTATTCAGCACCTATGTATAATGTTGTAAAAATGCTCTAGAAGCTAAAGTCGCAGAAATGTCACACATATTTGGCCTGCAACTTTCTGTGCGACAAATTCAGACAGGAAAAATCAGTATAAATCCTTAGAAAATTATCCCCCAGTGTCTCCATCTGCTGGCGGTATTGAATAAGCATTGCTGCACTGATGGGGTATGCATTAGACGAAAAAAAAGAAGAAAAAGAAGAATAATACGCCCAGAAAAGAGGCGAAAAGGAGAAAAACGTAAAAAAACGTGAAAAAAAAGTAAGAGGAAGAGAAGGGAAAAAAAGGTGGAAATGGGTTTAAAAGTGATTTCGGCGGAGAAATATATATATATATATATATATATATATATATATATATATATATGCGCACACACACACATAGATATAAACGTATTCTCCGTTGAGATATTGCAGCCGCTGCTGTGTCCAGGCCCAGGAGCCTTAGCACTGTGCTGTGATGTCACTCAATACCACTGACATCACTAGGTGTAAACAACATCTCTCCTTTGCTGTGTATGTGACTATGGAGCTGTTTGGTGATGTCGTCTATTATGGCCTTCATAGAAGCAACAGGAGATTGTTGCATCCATCTTGAACCCTCAGAACTACAGTGCTATGATGTCACTCACTTCCACAGGCCTTGCAGAGTGTAAACAACAACAACCCAGCTTTGTTGTGTATGTAACCAAAGGGATTTGTGATGTCACCTAGAACCTTCACAGCAGCGACAGCTTTATGAGGAGCATCAGCACTGCTCTGCCTGAGCAGAACCATCACCGCCATAGGTTGTCAAATAACCCGGATTTAACCCACACAGGTAAGTCCAATGGGGTGCAGGCATGTCCTCTATGCTTACAGCTTCCCGTGGGTGTTGGTTTGATACCGTTTGGGGACAGCCAAGGAGGCATCTGCAGGCAACAAAGGTAGGTGTGTGCTTGTGTGTGTGTTTCCTATGCAGATCCTAAGCCCAGTGTCACATGCAAGTAGGAGGAGTAAGAAGGGTTCCTGGCAAATCCGGGTTATGGATTGCATTTAAAAAGGCCCCGTGGGAGTGCAATGGGCCCCTGTCTTGCTGCTTAGCAATAATGGTATGGGTTTAGGTTCTGCTGTGTGTACTGGTGGTTGACTGCCCCCCAGCCCAGAGTGTGCATGGAAAATTGTCTGGCAGCCTCCCTGACAGCAAGCAGTGATAGTGCCCATGAAGGGGACCTTGTTGGGCCCGCCCCTTTCACGGTTATCGCTTCTCGGCCTTTTGGCTAAGATCAAGTGTAGTATCTGTTCTTATCAGTTTAATATCTGATACGTCCCCTATCTGGGGACCATATATTAAATGGATTTTTGAGAACGGGGGCCGATTTCGAAGCTTGCTTCCGTCGCCCTATGCATTGACCCGATATGGCAGTATCTTCGGGTACAGTGCACCACCCCCTTACAGGGTTAAAAAGAAAGATTCCTACTTTCATTGCTACCTGCTTGCTGGCTAGCCAGCTAGCCAGCCCTGTGGGCCTTGCTGCTGCTGCAGCCAAAAAACAAAAGGTGGTGCTGCTGCTGCTTCTGCTGCTTCTGCTTCTGCTTGTGTCTGGCCCCTGTTGGAGCGTCCAGGCACAGGACTTCTGCTGCTGCTGACTAAATGGCCTCCTTAATTGGATCATTTGAGTAGCCAGCACACCTGTGCAGGTAGGGCATGACATGATAGGCAGCTGCCTTGATAGCGGGTGGGTGCTGAATGTTCCTAATTGACAAAATAAGATTAATGCTTATGAAGAAATATAAAATCTCATCCCTTCCCCAATATCGCGCCACACCCCTACCCCTTAATTCCCTGGTTGAACGTGATGGACATATGTCTTTTTTCGACCGTACTAACTATGTAACTATGTAACATAACATGGGGGGGGGGGGGGGGGGGGGGGTCTCCTGGCTGTTCACACAGGTGTGTCATTGCTGTACATTGACCATGCATTGCTTCTGTGGTATTGCAAAGGCAAAGACAAATGCTTCCAGCCATCCATTGCACTAATGGATTGGTCATCAGCTGGCTGTCTATGTCCCGCATCAATATAGACCAAAGTACAGAGGGTTAGGCTATGCTATTGTGCACCTACCTGATGCATCAGAAGGTGCGAGGCCCTTGCTAAATTCTGTGCACAGACTTTGAGATCTATGCTTTAGACTGTATCTAAACCTGCTCCAACATGGACTGACATTCTGGCCTACTTTCAGCCGATGCGACTTGTCTGTCGCTGAACAGTCGCTTTTTATGTATTCAGCACCTATGTATAATGTTGTAAAAATGCTCTAGAAGCTAAAGTCGCAGAAATGTCACACATATTTGGCCTGCAACTTTCTGTGCGACAAATTCAGACAGGAAAAATCAGTATAAATCCTTAGAAAATTATCCCCCAGTGTCTCCATCTGCTGGCGGTATTGAATAAGCATTGCTGCACTGATGGGGTATGCATTAGACGAAAAAAAAGAAGAAAAAGAAGAATAATACGCCCAGAAAAGAGGCGAAAAGGAGAAAAACGTAAAAAAACGTGAAAAAAAAGTAAGAGGAAGAGAAGGGAAAAAAAGGTGGAAATGGGTTTAAAAGTGATTTCGGCGGAGAAATATATATATATATATATATATATATATATATATATATATATATATATATATATATGCGCACACACACACATAGATATAAACGTATTCTCCGTTGAGATATTGCAGCCGCTGCTGTGTCCAGGCCCAGGAGCCTTAGCACTGTGCTGTGATGTCACTCAAAACCACTGACATCACTAGGTGTAAACAACATCTCTCCTTTGCTGTGTATGTGACTATGGAGCTGTTTGGTGATGTCGTCTATTACGGCCTTCATAGAAGCAACAGGAGATTGTTGCATCCATCTTGAACCCTCAGAACTACAGTGCTATGATGTCACTCACTTCCACAGGCCTTGCAGAGTGTAAACAACAACAACCCAGCTTTGTTGTGTATGTAACCAAAGGGATTTGTGATGTCACCTAGAACCTTCACAGCAGCGACAGCTTTATGAGGAGCATCAGCACTGCTCTGCCTGAGCAGAACCATCACCGCCATAGGTTGTCAAATAACCCGGATTTAACCCACACAGGTAAGTCCAATGGGGTGCAGGCATGTCCTCTATGCTTACAGCTTCCCGTGGGTGTTGGTTTGATACCGTTTGGGGACAGCCAAGGAGGCATCTGCAGGCAACAAAGGTAGGTGTGTGCTTGTGTGTGTGTTTCCTATGCAGATCCTAAGCCCAGTGTCACATGCAAGTAGGAGGAGTAAGAAGGGTTCCTGGCAAATCCGGGTTATGGATTGCATTTAAAAAGGCCCCGTGGGAGTGCAATGGGCCCCTGTCTTGCTGCTTAGCAATAATGGTATGGGTTTAGGTTCTGCTGTGTGTACTGGTGGTTGACTGCCCCCCAGCCCAGAGTGTGCATGGAAAATTGTCTGGCAGCCTCCCTGACAGCAAGCAGTGATAGTGCCCATGAAGGGGACCTTGTTGGGCCCGCCCCTTTCACGGTTATCGCTTCTCGGCCTTTTGGCTAAGATCAAGTGTAGTATCTGTTCTTATCAGTTTAATATCTGATACGTCCCCTATCTGGGGACCATATATTAAATGGATTTTTGAGAACGGGGGCCGATTTCGAAGCTTGCTTCCGTCGCCCTATGCATTGACCCGATATGGCAGTATCTTCGGGTACAGTGCACCACCCCCTTACAGGGTTAAAAAGAAAGATTCCTACTTTCATTGCTACCTGCTTGCTGGCTAGCCAGCTAGCCAGCCCTGTGGGCCTTGCTGCTGCTGCAGCCAAAAAACAAAAGGTGGTGCTGCTGCTGCTTCTGCTGCTTCTGCTTCTGCTTGTGTCTGGCCCCCTGTTGGAGCGTCCAGGCACAGGACTTCTGCTGCTGCTGACTAAATGGCCTCCTTAATTGGATCATTTGAGTAGCCAGCACACCTGTGCAGGTAGGGCATGACATGATAGGCAGCTGCCTTGATAGCGGGTGGGTGCTGAATGTTCCTAATTGACAAAATAAGATTAATGCTTATGAAGAAATATAAAATCTCATCCCTTCCCCAATATCGCGCCACACCCCTACCCCTTAATTCCCTGGTTGAACGTGATGGACATATGTCTTTTTTCGACCGTACTAACTATGTAACTATGTAACATAACATGGGGGGGGGTCTCCTGGCTGTTCACACAGGTGTGTCATTGCTGTACATTGACCATGCATTGCTTCTGTGGTATTGCAAAGGCAAAGACAAATGCTTCCAGCCATCCATTGCACTAATGGATTGGTCATCAGCTGGCTGTCTATGTCCCGCATCAATATAGACCAAAGTACAGAGGGTTAGGCTATGCTATTGTGCACCTACCTGATGCATCAGAAGGTGCGAGGCCCTTGCTAAATTCTGTGCACAGACTTTGAGATCTATGCTTTAGACTGTATCTAAACCTGCTCCAACATGGACTGACATTCTGGCCTACTTTCAGCCGATGCGACTTGTCTGTCGCTGAACAGTCGCTTTTTATGTATTCAGCACCTATGTATAATGTTGTAAAAATGCTCTAGAAGCTAAAGTCGCAGAAATGTCACACATATTTGGCCTGCAACTTTCTGTGCGACAAATTCAGACAGGAAAAATCAGTATAAATCCTTAGAAAATTATCCCCCAGTGTCTCCATCTGCTGGCGGTATTGAATAAGCATTGCTGCACTGATGGGGTATGCATTAGACGAAAAAAAAGAAGAAAAAGAAGAATAATACGCCCAGAAAAGAGGCGAAAAGGAGAAAAACGTAAAAAAACGTGAAAAAAAAGTAAGAGGAAGAGAAGGGAAAAAAAGGTGGAAATGGGTTTAAAAGTGATTTCGGCGGAGAAATATATATATATATATATATATATATATATATATATATGCGCACACACACACATAGATATAAACGTATTCTCCGTTGAGATATTGCAGCCGCTGCTGTGTCCAGGCCCAGGAGCCTTAGCACTGTGCTGTGATGTCACTCAATACCACTGACATCACTAGGTGTAAACAACATCTCTCCTTTGCTGTGTATGTGACTATGGAGCTGTTTGGTGATGTCGTCTATTACGGCCTTCATAGAAGCAACAGGAGATTGTTGCATCCATCTTGAACCCTCAGAACTACAGTGCTATGATGTCACTCACTTCCACAGGCCTTGCAGAGTGTAAACAACAACAACCCAGCTTTGTTGTGTATGTAACCAAAGGGATTTGTGATGTCACCTAGAACCTTCACAGCAGCGACAGCTTTATGAGGAGCATCAGCACTGCTCTGCCTGAGCAGAACCATCACCGCCATAGGTTGTCAAATAACCCGGATTTAACCCACACAGGTAAGTCCAATGGGGTGCAGGCATGTCCTCTATGCTTACAGCTTCCCGTGGGTGTTGGTTTGATACCGTTTGGGGACAGCCAAGGAGGCATCTGCAGGCAACAAAGGTAGGTGTGTGCTTGTGTGTGTGTTTCCTATGCAGATCCTAAGCCCAGTGTCACATGCAAGTAGGAGGAGTAAGAAGGGTTCCTGGCAAATCCGGGTTATGGATTGCATTTAAAAAGGCCCCGTGGGAGTGCAATGGGCCCCTGTCTTGCTGCTTAGCAATAATGGTATGGGTTTAGGTTCTGCTGTGTGTACTGGTGGTTGACTGCCCCCCAGCCCAGAGTGTGCATGGAAAATTGTCTGGCAGCCTCCCTGACAGCAAGCAGTGATAGTGCCCATGAAGGGGACCTTGTTGGGCCCGCCCCTTTCACGGTTATCGCTTCTCGGCCTTTTGGCTAAGATCAAGTGTAGTATCTGTTCTTATCAGTTTAATATCTGATACGTCCCCTATCTGGGGACCATATATTAAATGGATTTTTGAGAACGGGGGCCGATTTCGAAGCTTGCTTCCGTCGCCCTATGCATTGACCCGATATGGCAGTATCTTCGGGTACAGTGCACCACCCCCTTACAGGGTTAAAAAGAAAGATTCCTACTTTCATTGCTACCTGCTTGCTGGCTAGCCAGCTAGCCAGCCCTGTGGGCCTTGCTGCTGCTGCAGCCAAAAAACAAAAGGTGGTGCTGCTGCTGCTTCTGCTGCTTCTGCTTCTGCTTGTGTCTGGCCCCTGTTGGAGCGTCCAGGCACAGGACTTCTGCTGCTGCTGACTAAATGGCCTCCTTAATTGGATCATTTGAGTAGCCAGCACACCTGTGCAGGTAGGGCATGACATGATAGGCAGCTGCCTTGATAGCGGGTGGGTGCTGAATGTTCCTAATTGACAAAATAAGATTAATGCTTATGAAGAAATATAAAATCTCATCCCTTCCCCAATATCGCGCCACACCCCTACCCCTTAATTCCCTGGTTGAACGTGATGGACATATGTCTTTTTTCGACCGTACTAACTATGTAACTATGTAACATAACATGGGGGGGGGGGGGGGGGGGTCTCCTGGCTGTTCACACAGGTGTGTCATTGCTGTACATTGACCATGCATTGCTTCTGTGGTATTGCAAAGGCAAAGACAAATGCTTCCAGCCATCCATTGCACTAATGGATTGGTCATCAGCTGGCTGTCTATGTCCCGCATCAATATAGACCAAAGTACAGAGGGTTAGGCTATGCTATTGTGCACCTACCTGATGCATCAGAAGGTGCGAGGCCCTTGCTAAATTCTGTGCACAGACTTTGAGATCTATGCTTTAGACTGTATCTAAACCTGCTCCAACATGGACTGACATTCTGGCCTACTTTCAGCCGATGCGACTTGTCTGTCACTGAACAGTCGCTTTTTATGTATTCAGCACCTATGTATAATGTTGTAAAAATGCTCTAGAAGCTAAAGTCGCAGAAATGTCACACATATTTGGCCTGCAACTTTCTGTGCGACAAATTCAGACAGGAAAAATCAGTATAAATCCTTAGAAAATTATCCCCCAGTGTCTCCATCTGCTGGCGGTATTGAATAAGCATTGCTGCACTGATGGGGTATGCATTAGACGAAAAAAAAGAAGAAAAAGAAGAATAATACGCCCAGAAAAGAGGCGAAAAGGAGAAAAACGTAAAAAAACGTGAAAAAAAAGTAAGAGGAAGAGAAGGGAAAAAAAGGTGGAAATGGGTTTAAAAGTGATTTCGGCGGAGAAATATATATATATATATATATATATATATATATATATATATATATATGCGCACACACACACATAGATATAAACGTATTCTCCGTTGAGATATTGCAGCCGCTGCTGTGTCCAGGCCCAGGAGCCTTAGCACTGTGCTGTGATGTCACTCAATACCACTGACATCACTAGGTGTAAACAACATCTCTCCTTTGCTGTGTATGTGACTATGGAGCTGTTTGGTGATGTCGTCTATTACGGCCTTCATAGAAGCAACAGGAGATTGTTGCATCCATCTTGAACCCTCAGAACTACAGTGCTATGATGTCACTCACTTCCACAGGCCTTGCAGAGTGTAAACAACAACAACCCAGCTTTGTTGTGTATGTAACCAAAGGGATTTGTGATGTCACCTAGAACCTTCACAGCAGCGACAGCTTTATGAGGAGCATCAGCACTGCTCTGCCTGAGCAGAACCATCACCGCCATAGGTTGTCAAATAACCCGGATTTAACCCACACAGGTAAGTCCAATGGGGTGCAGGCATGTCCTCTATGCTTACAGCTTCCCGTGGGTGTTGGTTTGATACCGTTTGGGGACAGCCAAGGAGGCATCTGCAGGCAACAAAGGTAGGTGTGTGCTTGTGTGTGTGTTTCCTATGCAGATCCTAAGCCCAGTGTCACATGCAAGTAGGAGGAGTAAGAAGGGTTCCTGGCAAATCCGGGTTATGGATTGCATTTAAAAAGGCCCCGTGGGAGTGCAATGGGCCCCTGTCTTGCTGCTTAGCAATAATGGTATGGGTTTAGGTTCTGCTGTGTGTACTGGTGGTTGACTGCCCCCCAGCCCAGAGTGTGCATGGAAAATTGTCTGGCAGCCTCCCTGACAGCAAGCAGTGATAGTGCCCATGAAGGGGACCTTGTTGGGCCCGCCCCTTTCACGGTTATCGCTTCTCGGCCTTTTGGCTAAGATCAAGTGTAGTATCTGTTCTTATCAGTTTAATATCTGATACGTCCCCTATCTGGGGACCATATATTAAATGGATTTTTGAGAACGGGGGCCGATTTCGAAGCTTGCTTCCGTCGCCCTATGCATTGACCCGATATGGCAGTATCTTCGGGTACAGTGCACCACCCCCTTACAGGGTTAAAAAGAAAGATTCCTACTTTCATTGCTACCTGCTTGCTGGCTAGCCAGCTAGCCAGCCCTGTGGGCCTTGCTGCTGCTGCAGCCAAAAAACAAAAGGTGGTGCTGCTGCTGCTTCTGCTGCTTCTGCTTCTGCTTGTGTCTGGCCCCTGTTGGAGCGTCCAGGCACAGGACTTCTGCTGCTGCTGACTAAATGGCCTCCTTAATTGGATCATTTGAGTAGCCAGCACACCTGTGCAGGTAGGGCATGACATGATAGGCAGCTGCCTTGATAGCGGGTGGGTGCTGAATGTTCCTAATTGACAAAATAAGATTAATGCTTATGAAGAAATATAAAATCTCATCCCTTCCCCAATATCGCGCCACACCCCTACCCCTTAATTCCCTGGTTGAACGTGATGGACATATGTCTTTTTTCGACCGTACTAACTATGTAACTATGTAACATAACATGGGGGGGGGGGGGGGGGGTCTCCTGGCTGTTCACACAGGTGTGTCATTGCTGTACATTGCCCATGCATTGCTTCTGTAGTATTGCAAAGGCAAAGACAAATGCTTCCAGCCATCCATTGCACTAATGGATTGGTCATCAGCTGGCTGTCTATGTCCCGCATCAATATAGACCAAAGTACAGAGGGTTAGGCTATGCTATTGTGCACCTACCTGATGCATCAGAAGGTGCGAGGCCCTTGCTAAATTCTGTGCACAGACTTTGAGATCTATGCTTTAGACTGTATCTAAACCTGCTCCAACATGGACTGACATTCTGGCCTACTTTCAGCCGATGCGACTTGTCTGTCGCTGAACAGTCGCTTTTTATGTATTCAGCACCTATGTATAATGTTGTAAAAATGCTCTAGAAGCTAAAGTCGCAGAAATGTCACACATATTTGGCCTGCAACTTTCTGTGCGACAAATTCAGACAGGAAAAATCAGTATAAATCCTTAGAAAATTATCCCCCAGTGTCTCCATCTGCTGGCGGTATTGAATAAGCATTGCTGCACTGATGGGGTATGCATTAGACGAAAAAAAAGAAGAAAAAGAAGAATAATACGCCCAGAAAAGAGGCGAAAAGGAGAAAAACGTAAAAAAACGTGAAAAAAAAGTAAGAGGAAGAGAAGGGAAAAAAAGGTGGAAATGGGTTTAAAAGTGATTTCGGCGGAGAAATATATATATATATATATATATATATATATATATATGCGCACACACACACATAGATATAAACGTATTCTCCGTTGAGATATTGCAGCCGCTGCTGTGTCCAGGCCCAGGAGCCTTAGCACTGTGCTGTGATGTCACTCAATACCACTGACATCACTAGGTGTAAACAACATCTCTCCTTTGCTGTGTATGTGACTATGGAGCTGTTTGGTGATGTCGTCTATTACGGCCTTCATAGAAGCAACAGGAGATTGTTGCATCCATCTTGAACCCTCAGAACTACAGTGCTATGATGTCACTCACTTCCACAGGCCTTGCAGAGTGTAAACAACAACAACCCAGCTTTGTTGTGTATGTAACCAAAGGGATTTGTGATGTCACCTAGAACCTTCACAGCAGCGACAGCTTTATGAGGAGCATCAGCACTGCTCTGCCTGAGCAGAACCATCACCGCCATAGGTTGTCAAATAACCCGGATTTAACCCACACAGGTAAGTCCAATGGGGTGCAGGCATGTCCTCTATGCTTACAGCTTCCCGTGGGTGTTGGTTTGATACCGTTTGGGGACAGCCAAGGAGGCATCTGCAGGCAACAAAGGTAGGTGTGTGCTTGTGTGTGTGTTTCCTATGCAGATCCTAAGCCCAGTGTCACATGCAAGTAGGAGGAGTAAGAAGGGTTCCTGGCAAATCCGGGTTATGGATTGCATTTAAAAAGGCCCCGTGGGAGTGCAATGGGCCCCTGTCTTGCTGCTTAGCAATAATGGTATGGGTTTAGGTTCTGCTGTGTGTACTGGTGGTTGACTGCCCCCCAGCCCAGAGTGTGCATGGAAAATTGTCTGGCAGCCTCCCTGACAGCAAGCAGTGATAGTGCCCATGAAGGGGACCTTGTTGGGCCCGCCCCTTTCACGGTTATCGCTTCTCGGCCTTTTGGCTAAGATCAAGTGTAGTATCTGTTCTTATCAGTTTAATATCTGATACGTCCCCTATCTGGGGACCATATATTAAATGGATTTTTGAGAACGGGGGCCGATTTCGAAGCTTGCTTCCGTCGCCCTATGCATTGACCCGATATGGCAGTATCTTCGGGTACAGTGCACCACCCCCTTACAGGGTTAAAAAGAAAGATTCCTACTTTCATTGCTACCTGCTTGCTGGCTAGCCAGCTAGCCAGCCCTGTGGGCCTTGCTGCTGCTGCAGCCAAAAAACAAAAGGTGGTGCTGCTGCTGCTTCTGCTGCTTCTGCTTCTGCTTGTGTCTGGCCCCTGTTGGAGCGTCCAGGCACAGGACTTCTGCTGCTGCTGACTAAATGGCCTCCTTAATTGGATCATTTGAGTAGCCAGCACACCTGTGCAGGTAGGGCATGACATGATAGGCAGCTGCCTTGATAGCGGGTGGGTGCTGAATGTTCCTAATTGACAAAATAAGATTAATGCTTATGAAGAAATATAAAATCTCATCCCTTCCCCAATATCGCGCCACACCCCTACCCCTTAATTCCCTGGTTGAACGTGATGGACATATGTCTTTTTTCGACCGTACTAACTATGTAACTATGTAACATAACATGGGGGGGGGGGGGGGGGGGTCTCCTGGCTGTTCACACAGGTGTGTCATTGCTGTACATTGACCATGCATTGCTTCTGTGGTATTGCAAAGGCAAAGACAAATGCTTCCAGCCATCCATTGCACTAATGGATTGGTCATCAGCTGGCTGTCTATGTCCCGCATCAATATAGACCAAAGTACAGAGGGTTAGGCTATGCTATTGTGCACCTACCTGATGCATCAGAAGGTGCGAGGCCCTTGCTAAATTCTGTGCACAGACTTTGAGATCTATGCTTTAGACTGTATCTAAACCTGCTCCAACATGGACTGACATTCTGGCCTACTTTCAGCCGATGCGACTTGTCTGTCGCTGAACAGTCGCTTTTTATGTATTCAGCACCTATGTATAATGTTGTAAAAATGCTCTAGAAGCTAAAGTCGCAGAAATGTCACACATATTTGGCCTGCAACTTTCTGTGCGACAAATTCAGACAGGAAAAATCAGTATAAATCCTTAGAAAATTATCCCCCAGTGTCTCCATCTGCTGGCGGTATTGAATAAGCATTGCTGCACTGATGGGGTATGCATTAGACGAAAAAAAAGAAGAAAAAGAAGAATAATACGCCCAGAAAAGAGGCGAAAAGGAGAAAAACGTAAAAAAACGTGAAAAAAAAGTAAGAGGAAGAGAAGGGAAAAAAAGGTGGAAATGGGTTTAAAAGTGATTTCGGCGGAGAAATATATATATATATATATATATATATATATATATATATATATATATGCGCACACACACACATAGATATAAACGTATTCTCCGTTGAGATATTGCAGCCGCTGCTGTGTCCAGGCCCAGGAGCCTTAGCACTGTGCTGTGATGTCACTCAAAACCACTGACATCACTAGGTGTAAACAACATCTCTCCTTTGCTGTGTATGTGACTATGGAGCTGTTTGGTGATGTCGTCTATTACGGCCTTCATAGAAGCAACAGGAGATTGTTGCATCCATCTTGAACCCTCAGAACTACAGTGCTATGATGTCACTCACTTCCACAGGCCTTGCAGAGTGTAAACAACAACAACCCAGCTTTGTTGTGTATGTAACCAAAGGGATTTGTGATGTCACCTAGAACCTTCACAGCAGCGACAGCTTTATGAGGAGCATCAGCACTGCTCTGCCTGAGCAGAACCATCACCGCCATAGGTTGTCAAATAACCCGGATTTAACCCACACAGGTAAGTCCAATGGGGTGCAGGCATGTCCTCTATGCTTACAGCTTCCCGTGGGTGTTGGTTTGATACCGTTTGGGGACAGCCAAGGAGGCATCTGCAGGCAACAAAGGTAGGTGTGTGCTTGTGTGTGTGTTTCCTATGCAGATCCTAAGCCCAGTGTCACATGCAAGTAGGAGGAGTAAGAAGGGTTCCTGGCAAATCCGGGTTATGGATTGCATTTAAAAAGGCCCCGTGGGAGTGCAATGGGCCCCTGTCTTGCTGCTTAGCAATAATGGTATGGGTTTAGGTTCTGCTGTGTGTACTGGTGGTTGACTGCCCCCCAGCCCAGAGTGTGCATGGAAAATTGTCTGGCAGCCTCCCTGACAGCAAGCAGTGATAGTGCCCATGAAGGGGACCTTGTTGGGCCCGCCCCTTTCACGGTTATCGCTTCTCGGCCTTTTGGCTAAGATCAAGTGTAGTATCTGTTCTTATCAGTTTAATATCTGATACGTCCCCTATCTGGGGACCATATATTAAATGGATTTTTGAGAACGGGGGCCGATTTCGAAGCTTGCTTCCGTCGCCCTATGCATTGACCCGATATGGCAGTATCTTCGGGTACAGTGCACCACCCCCTTACAGGGTTAAAAAGAAAGATTCCTACTTTCATTGCTACCTGCTTGCTGGCTAGCCAGCTAGCCAGCCCTGTGGGCCTTGCTGCTGCTGCAGCCAAAAAACAAAAGGTGGTGCTGCTGCTGCTTCTGCTGCTTCTGCTTCTGCTTGTGTCTGGCCCCTGTTGGAGCGTCCAGGCACAGGACTTCTGCTGCTGCTGACTAAATGGCCTCCTTAATTGGATCATTTGAGTAGCCAGCACACCTGTGCAGGTAGGGCATGACATGATAGGCAGCTGCCTTGATAGCGGGTGGGTGCTGAATGTTCCTAATTGACAAAATAAGATTAATGCTTATGAAGAAATATAAAATCTCATCCCTTCCCCAATATCGCGCCACACCCCTACCCCTTAATTCCCTGGTTGAACGTGATGGACATATGTCTTTTTTCGACCGTACTAACTATGTAACTATGTAACATAACATGGGGGGGGGGTCTCCTGGCTGTTCACACAGGTGTGTCATTGCTGTACATTGACCATGCATTGCTTCTGTGGTATTGCAAAGGCAAAGACAAATGCTTCCAGCCATCCATTGCACTAATGGATTGGTCATCAGCTGGCTGTCTATGTCCCGCATCAATATAGACCAAAGTACAGAGGGTTAGGCTATGCTATTGTGCACCTACCTGATGCATCAGAAGGTGCGAGGCCCTTGCTAAATTCTGTGCACAGACTTTGAGATCTATGCTTTAGACTGTATCTAAACCTGCTCCAACATGGACTGACATTCTGGCCTACTTTCAGCCGATGCGACTTGTCTGTCGCTGAACAGTCGCTTTTTATGTATTCAGCACCTATGTATAATGTTGTAAAAATGCTCTAGAAGCTAAAGTCGCAGAAATGTCACACATATTTGGCCTGCAACTTTCTGTGCGACAAATTCAGACAGGAAAAATCAGTATAAATCCTTAGAAAATTATCCCCCAGTGTCTCCATCTGCTGGCGGTATTGAATAAGCATTGCTGCACTGATGGGGTATGCATTAGACGAAAAAAAAGAAGAAAAAGAAGAATAATACGCCCAGAAAAGAGGCGAAAAGGAGAAAAACGTAAAAAAACGTGAAAAAAAAGTAAGAGGAAGAGAAGGGAAAAAAAGGTGGAAATGGGTTTAAAAGTGATTTCGGCGGAGAAATATATATATATATATATATATATATATATATATATATATATATGCGCACACACACACATAGATATAAACGTATTCTCCGTTGAGATATTGCAGCCGCTGCTGTGTCCAGGCCCAGGAGCCTTAGCACTGTGCTGTGATGTCACTCAATACCACTGACATCACTAGGTGTAAACAACATCTCTCCTTTGCTGTGTATGTGACTATGGAGCTGTTTGGTGATGTCGTCTATTACGGCCTTCATAGAAGCAACAGGAGATTGTTGCATCCATCTTGAACCCTCAGAACTACAGTGCTATGATGTCACTCACTTCCACAGGCCTTGCAGAGTGTAAACAACAACAACCCAGCTTTGTTGTGTATGTAACCAAAGGGATTTGTGATGTCACCTAGAACCTTCACAGCAGCGACAGCTTTATGAGGAGCATCAGCACTGCTCTGCCTGAGCAGAACCATCACCGCCATAGGTTGTCAAATAACCCGGATTTAACCCACACAGGTAAGTCCAATGGGGTGCAGGCATGTCCTCTATGCTTACAGCTTCCCGTGGGTGTTGGTTTGATACCGTTTGGGGACAGCCAAGGAGGCATCTGCAGGCAACAAAGGTAGGTGTGTGCTTGTGTGTGTGTTTCCTATGCAGATCCTAAGCCCAGTGTCACATGCAAGTAGGAGGAGTAAGAAGGGTTCCTGGCAAATCCGGGTTATGGATTGCATTTAAAAAGGCCCCGTGGGAGTGCAATGGGCCCCTGTCTTGCTGCTTAGCAATAATGGTATGGGTTTAGGTTCTGCTGTGTGTACTGGTGGTTGACTGCCCCCCAGCCCAGAGTGTGCATGGAAAATTGTCTGGCAGCCTCCCTGACAGCAAGCAGTGATAGTGCCCATGAAGGGGACCTTGTTGGGCCCGCCCCTTTCACGGTTATCGCTTCTCGGCCTTTTGGCTAAGATCAAGTGTAGTATCTGTTCTTATCAGTTTAATATCTGATACGTCCCCTATCTGGGGACCATATATTAAATGGATTTTTGAGAACGGGGGCCGATTTCGAAGCTTGCTTCCGTCGCCCTATGCATTGACCCGATATGGCAGTATCTTCGGGTACAGTGCACCACCCCCTTACAGGGTTAAAAAGAAAGATTCCTACTTTCATTGCTACCTGCTTGCTGGCTAGCCAGCTAGCCAGCCCTGTGGGCCTTGCTGCTGCTGCAGCCAAAAAACAAAAGGTGGTGCTGCTGCTGCTTCTGCTGCTTCTGCTTCTGCTTGTGTCTGGCCCCTGTTGGAGCGTCCAGGCACAGGACTTCTGCTGCTGCTGACTAAATGGCCTCCTTAATTGGATCATTTGAGTAGCCAGCACACCTGTGCAGGTAGGGCATGACATGATAGGCAGCTGCCTTGATAGCGGGTGGGTGCTGAATGTTCCTAATTGACAAAATAAGATTAATGCTTATGAAGAAATATAAAATCTCATCCCTTCCCCAATATCGCGCCACACCCCTACCCCTTAATTCCCTGGTTGAACGTGATGGACATATGTCTTTTTTCGACCGTACTAACTATGTAACTATGTAACATAACATGGGGGGGGGGGGGTCTCCTGGCTGTTCACACAGGTGTGTCATTGCTGTACATTGACCATGCATTGCTTCTGTGGTATTGCAAAGGCAAAGACAAATGCTTCCAGCCATCCATTGCACTAATGGATTGGTCATCAGCTGGCTGTCTATGTCCCGCATCAATATAGACCAAAGTACAGAGGGTTAGGCTATGCTATTGTGCACCTACCTGATGCATCAGAAGGTGCGAGGCCCTTGCTAAATTCTGTGCACAGACTTTGAGATCTATGCTTTAGACTGTATCTAAACCTGCTCCAACATGGACTGACATTCTGGCCTACTTTCAGCCGATGCGACTTGTCTGTCGCTGAACAGTCGCTTTTTATGTATTCAGCACCTATGTATAATGTTGTAAAAATGCTCTAGAAGCTAAAGTCGCAGAAATGTCACACATATTTGGCCTGCAACTTTCTGTGCGACAAATTCAGACAGGAAAAATCAGTATAAATCCTTAGAAAATTATCCCCCAGTGTCTCCATCTGCTGGCGGTATTGAATAAGCATTGCTGCACTGATGGGGTATGCATTAGACGAAAAAAAAGAAGAAAAAGAAGAATAATACGCCCAGAAAAGAGGCGAAAAGGAGAAAAACGTAAAAAAACGTGAAAAAAAAGTAAGAGGAAGAGAAGGGAAAAAAAGGTGGAAATGGGTTTAAAAGCGATTTCGGCGGAGAAATATATATATATATATATATATATATATATATATATATATATATATATATATGCGCACACACACACATAGATATAAACGTATTCTCCGTTGAGATATTGCAGCCGCTGCTGTGTCCAGGCCCAGGAGCCTTAGCACTGTGCTGTGATGTCACTCAATACCACTGACATCACTAGGTGTAAACAACATCTCTCCTTTGCTGTGTATGTGACTATGGAGCTGTTTGGTGATGTCGTCTATTACGGCCTTCATAGAAGCAACAGGAGATTGTTGCATCCATCTTGAACCCTCAGAACTACAGTGCTATGATGTCACTCACTTCCACAGGCCTTGCAGAGTGTAAACAACAACAACCCAGCTTTGTTGTGTATGTAACCAAAGGGATTTGTGATGTCACCTAGAACCTTCACAGCAGCGACAGCTTTATGAGGAGCATCAGCACTGCTCTGCCTGAGCAGAACCATCACCGCCATAGGTTGTCAAATAACCCGGATTTAACCCACACAGGTAAGTCCAATGGGGTGCAGGCATGTCCTCTATGCTTACAGCTTCCCGTGGGTGTTGGTTTGATACCGTTTGGGGACAGCCAAGGAGGCATCTGCAGGCAACAAAGGTAGGTGTGTGCTTGTGTGTGTGTTTCCTATGCAGATCCTAAGCCCAGTGTCACATGCAAGTAGGAGGAGTAAGAAGGGTTCCTGGCAAATCCGGGTTATGGATTGCATTTAAAAAGGCCCCGTGGGAGTGCAATGGGCCCCTGTCTTGCTGCTTAGCAATAATGGTATGGGTTTAGGTTCTGCTGTGTGTACTGGTGGTTGACTGCCCCCCAGCCCAGAGTGTGCATGGAAAATTGTCTGGCAGCCTCCCTGACAGCAAGCAGTGATAGTGCCCATGAAGGGGACCTTGTTGGGCCCGCCCCTTTCACGGTTATCGCTTCTCGGCCTTTTGGCTAAGATCAAGTGTAGTATCTGTTCTTATCAGTTTAATATCTGATACGTCCCCTATCTGGGGACCATATATTAAATGGATTTTTGAGAACGGGGGCCGATTTCGAAGCTTGCTTCCGTCGCCCTATGCATTGACCCGATATGGCAGTATCTTCGGGTACAGTGCACCACCCCCTTACAGGGTTAAAAAGAAAGATTCCTACTTTCATTGCTACCTGCTTGCTGGCTAGCCAGCTAGCCAGCCCTGTGGGCCTTGCTGCTGCTGCTGCTTCTGCTGCTTCTGCTTCTGCTTGTGTCTGGCCCCTGTTGGAGCGTCCAGGCACAGGACTTCTGCTGCTGCTGACTAAATGGCCTCCTTAATTGGATCATTTGAGTAGCCAGCACACCTGTGCAGGTAGGGCATGACATGATAGGCAGCTGCCTTGATAGCGGGTGGGTGCTGAATGTTCCTAATTGACAAAATAAGATTAATGCTTATGAAGAAATATAAAATCTCATCCCTTCCCCAATATCGCGCCACACCCCTACCCCTTAATTCCCTGGTTGAACGTGATGGACATATGTCTTTTTTCGACCGTACTAACTATGTAACTATGTAACATAACATGGGGGGGGGGTCTCCTGGCTGTTCACACAGGTGTGTCATTGCTGTACATTGACCATGCATTGCTTCTGTGGTATTGCAAAGGCAAAGACAAATGCTTCCAGCCATCCATTGCACTAATGGATTGGTCATCAGCTGGCTGTCTATGTCCCGCATCAATATAGACCAAAGTACAGAGGGTTAGGCTATGCTATTGTGCACCTACCTGATGCATCAGAAGGTGCGAGGCCCTTGCTAAATTCTGTGCACAGACTTTGAGATCTATGCTTTAGACTGTATCTAAACCTGCTCCAACATGGACTGACATTCTGGCCTACTTTCAGCCGATGCGACTTGTCTGTCGCTGAACAGTCGCTTTTTATGTATTCAGCACCTATGTATAATGTTGTAAAAATGCTCTAGAAGCTAAAGTCGCAGAAATGTCACACATATTTGGCCTGCAACTTTCTGTGCGACAAATTCAGACAGGAAAAATCAGTATAAATCCTTAGAAAATTATCCCCCAGTGTCTCCATCTGCTGGCGGTATTGAATAAGCATTGCTGCACTGATGGGGTATGCATTAGACGAAAAAAAAGAAGAAAAAGAAGAATAATACGCCCAGAAAAGAGGCGAAAAGGAGAAAAACGTAAAAAAACGTGAAAAAAAAGTAAGAGGAAGAGAAGGGAAAAAAAGGTGGAAATGGGTTTAAAAGTGATTTCGGCGGAGAATATATATATATATATATATATATATATATATATATATATATATATATATATGCGCACACACACACATAGATATAAACGTATTCTCCGTTGAGATATTGCAGCCGCTGCTGTGTCCAGGCCCAGGAGCCTTAGCACTGTGCTGTGATGTCACTCAATACCACTGACATCACTAGGTGTAAACAACATCTCTCCTTTGCTGTGTATGTGACTATGGAGCTGTTTGGTGATGTCGTCTATTACGGCCTTCATAGAAGCAACAGGAGATTGTTGCATCCATCTTGAACCCTCAGAACTACAGTGCTATGATGTCACTCACTTCCACAGGCCTTGCAGAGTGTAAACAACAACAACCCAGCTTTGTTGTGTATGTAACCAAAGGGATTTGTGATGTCACCTAGAACCTTCACAGCAGCGACAGCTTTATGAGGAGCATCAGCACTGCTCTGCCTGAGCAGAACCATCACCGCCATAGGTTGTCAAATAACCCGGATTTAACCCACACAGGTAAGTCCAATGGGGTGCAGGCATGTCCTCTATGCTTACAGCTTCCCGTGGGTGTTGGTTTGATACCGTTTGGGGACAGCCAAGGAGGCATCTGCAGGCAACAAAGGTAGGTGTGTGCTTGTGTGTGTGTTTCCTATGCAGATCCTAAGCCCAGTGTCACATGCAAGTAGGAGGAGTAAGAAGGGTTCCTGGCAAATCCGGGTTATGGATTGCATTTAAAAAGGCCCCGTGGGAGTGCAATGGGCCCCTGTCTTGCTGCTTAGCAATAATGGTATGGGTTTAGGTTCTGCTGTGTGTACTGGTGGTTGACTGCCCCCCAGCCCAGAGTGTGCATGGAAAATTGTCTGGCAGCCTCCCTGACAGCAAGCAGTGATAGTGCCCATGAAGGGGACCTTGTTGGGCCCGCCCCTTTCACGGTTATCGCTTCTCGGCCTTTTGGCTAAGATCAAGTGTAGTATCTGTTCTTATCAGTTTAATATCTGATACGTCCCCTATCTGGGGACCATATATTAAATGGATTTTTGAGAACGGGGGCCGATTTCGAAGCTTGCTTCCGTCGCCCTATGCATTGACCCGATATGGCAGTATCTTCGGGTACAGTGCACCACCCCCTTACAGGGTTAAAAAGAAAGATTCCTACTTTCATTGCTACCTGCTTGCTGGCTAGCCAGCTAGCCAGCCCTGTGGGCCTTGCTGCTGCTGCAGCCAAAAAACAAAAGGTGGTGCTGCTGCTGCTTCTGCTGCTTCTGCTTCTGCTTGTGTCTGGCCCCTGTTGGAGCGTCCAGGCACAGGACTTCTGCTGCTGCTGACTAAATGGCCTCCTTAATTGGATCATTTGAGTAGCCAGCACACCTGTGCAGGTAGGGCATGACATGATAGGCAGCTGCCTTGATAGCGGGTGGGTGCTGAATGTTCCTAATTGACAAAATAAGATTAATGCTTATGAAGAAATATAAAATCTCATCCCTTCCCCAATATCGCGCCACACCCCTACCCCTTAATTCCCTGGTTGAACGTGATGGACATATGTCTTTTTTCGACCGTACTAACTATGTAACTATGTAACATAACATGGGGGGGGGGGGGGGGGGGGGGGTCTCCTGGCTGTTCACACAGGTGTGTCATTGCTGTACATTGACCATGCATTGCTTCTGTGGTATTGCAAAGGCAAAGACAAATGCTTCCAGCCATCCATTGCACTAATGGATTGGTCATCAGCTGGCTGTCTATGTCCCGCATCAATATAGACCAAAGTACAGAGGGTTAGGCTATGCTATTGTGCACCTACCTGATGCATCAGAAGGTGCGAGGCCCTTGCTAAATTCTGTGCACAGACTTTGAGATCTATGCTTTAGACTGTATCTAAACCTGCTCCAACATGGACTGACATTCTGGCCTACTTTCAGCCGATGCGACTTGTCTGTCGCTGAACAGTCGCTTTTTATGTATTCAGCACCTATGTATAATGTTGTAAAAATGCTCTAGAAGCTAAAGTCGCAGAAATGTCACACATATTTGGCCTGCAACTTTCTGTGCGACAAATTCAGACAGGAAAAATCAGTATAAATCCTTAGAAAATTATCCCCCAGTGTCTCCATCTGCTGGCGGTATTGAATAAGCATTGCTGCACTGATGGGGTATGCATTAGACGAAAAAAAAGAAGAAAAAGAAGAATAATACGCCCAGAAAAGAGGCGAAAAGGAGAAAAACGTAAAAAAACGTGAAAAAAAAGTAAGAGGAAGAGAAGGGAAAAAAAGGTGGAAATGGGTTTAAAAGTGATTTCGGCGGAGAATATATATATATATATATATATATATATATATATATATATATATATATATATATATATGCGCACACACACACATAGATATAAACGTATTCTCCGTTGAGATATTGCAGCCGCTGCTGTGTCCAGGCCCAGGAGCCTTAGCACTGTGCTGTGATGTCACTCAATACCACTGACATCACTAGGTGTAAACAACATCTCTCCTTTGCTGTGTATGTGACTATGGAGCTGTTTGGTGATGTCGTCTATTACGGCCTTCATAGAAGCAACAGGAGATTGTTGCATCCATCTTGAACCCTCAGAACTACAGTGCTATGATGTCACTCACTTCCACAGGCCTTGCAGAGTGTAAACAACAACAACCCAGCTTTGTTGTGTATGTAACCAAAGGGATTTGTGATGTCACCTAGAACCTTCACAGCAGCGACAGCTTTATGAGGAGCATCAGCACTGCTCTGCCTGAGCAGAACCATCACCGCCATAGGTTGTCAAATAACCCGGATTTAACCCACACAGGTAAGTCCAATGGGGTGCAGGCATGTCCTCTATGCTTACAGCTTCCCGTGGGTGTTGGTTTGATACCGTTTGGGGACAGCCAAGGAGGCATCTGCAGGCAACAAAGGTAGGTGTGTGCTTGTGTGTGTGTTTCCTATGCAGATCCTAAGCCCAGTGTCACATGCAAGTAGGAGGAGTAAGAAGGGTTCCTGGCAAATCCGGGTTATGGATTGCATTTAAAAAGGCCCCGTGGGAGTGCAATGGGCCCCTGTCTTGCTGCTTAGCAATAATGGTATGGGTTTAGGTTCTGCTGTGTGTACTGGTGGTTGACTGCCCCCCAGCCCAGAGTGTGCATGGAAAATTGTCTGGCAGCCTCCCTGACAGCAAGCAGTGATAGTGCCCATGAAGGGGACCTTGTTGGGCCCGCCCCTTTCACGGTTATCGCTTCTCGGCCTTTTGGCTAAGATCAAGTGTAGTATCTGTTCTTATCAGTTTAATATCTGATACGTCCCCTATCTGGGGACCATATATTAAATGGATTTTTGAGAACGGGGGCCGATTTCGAAGCTTGCTTCCGTCGCCCTATGCATTGACCCGATATGGCAGTATCTTCGGGTACAGTGCACCACCCCCTTACAGGGTTAAAAAGAAAGATTCCTACTTTCATTGCTACCTGCTTGCTGGCTAGCCAGCTAGCCAGCCCTGTGGGCCTTGCTGCTGCTGCAGCTAAAAAACAAAAGGTGGTGCTGCTGCTGCTTCTGCTGCTTCTGCTTCTGCTTGTGTCTGGCCCCTGTTGGAGCGTCCAGGCACAGGACTTCTGCTGCCGCTGACTAAATGGCCTCCTTAATTGGATCATTTGAGTAGCCAGCACACCTGTGCAGGTAGGGCATGACATGATAGGCAGCTGCCTTGATAGCGGGTGGGTGCTGAATGTTCCTAATTGACAAAATAAGATTAATGCTTATGAAGAAATATAAAATCTCATCCCTTCCCCAATATCGCGCCACACCCCTACCCCTTAATTCCCTGGTTGAACGTGATGGACATATGTCTTTTTTCGACCGTACTAACTATGTAACTATGTAACATAACATGGGGGGGGGGGGGGGGGGGGGTCTCCTGGCTGTTCACACAGGTGTGTCATTGCTGTACATTGACCATGCATTGCTTCTGTGGTATTGCAAAGGCAAAGACAAATGCTTCCAGCCATCCATTGCACTAATGGATTGGTCATCAGCTGGCTGTCTATGTCCCGCATCAATATAGACCAAAGTACAGAGGGTTAGGCTATGCTATTGTGCACCTACCTGATGCATCAGAAGGTGCGAGGCCCTTGCTAAATTCTGTGCACAGACTTTGAGATCTATGCTTTAGACTGTATCTAAACCTGCTCCAACATGGACTGACATTCTGGCCTACTTTCAGCCGATGCGACTTGTCTGTCGCTGAACAGTCGCTTTTTATGTATTCAGCACCTATGTATAATGTTGTAAAAATGCTCTAGAAGCTAAAGTCGCAGAAATGTCACACATATTTGGCCTGCAACTTTCTGTGCGACAAATTCAGACAGGAAAAATCAGTATAAATCCTTAGAAAATTATCCCCCAGTGTCTCCATCTGCTGGCGGTATTGAATAAGCATTGCTGCACTGATGGGGTATGCATTAGACGAAAAAAAAGAAGAAAAAGAAGAATAATACGCCCAGAAAAGAGGCGAAAAGGAGAAAAACGTAAAAAAACGTGAAAAAAAAGTAAGAGGAAGAGAAGGGAAAAAAAGGTGGAAATGGGTTTAAAAGTGATTTCGGCGGAGAAATATATATATATATATATATATATATATATATATATATATATATATGCGCACACACACACATAGATATAAACGTATTCTCCGTTGAGATATTGCAGCCGCTGCTGTGTCCAGGCCCAGGAGCCTTAGCACTGTGCTGTGATGTCACTCAATACCACTGACATCACTAGGTGTAAACAACATCTCTCCTTTGCTGTGTATGTGACTATGGAGCTGTTTGGTGATGTCGTCTATTACGGCCTTCATAGAAGCAACAGGAGATTGTTGCATCCATCTTGAACCCTCAGAACTACAGTGCTATGATGTCACTCACTTCCACAGGCCTTGCAGAGTGTAAACAACAACAACCCAGCTTTGTTGTGTATGTAACCAAAGGGATTTGTGATGTCACCTAGAACCTTCACAGCAGCGACAGCTTTATGAGGAGCATCAGCACTGCTCTGCCTGAGCAGAACCATCACCGCCATAGGTTGTCAAATAACCCGGATTTAACCCACACAGGTAAGTCCAATGGGGTGCAGGCATGTCCTCTATGCTTACAGCTTCCCGTGGGTGTTGGTTTGATACCGTTTGGGGACAGCCAAGGAGGCATCTGCAGGCAACAAAGGTAGGTGTGTGCTTGTGTGTGTGTTTCCTATGCAGATCCTAAGCCCAGTGTCACATGCAAGTAGGAGGAGTAAGAAGGGTTCCTGGCAAATCCGGGTTATGGATTGCATTTAAAAAGGCCCCGTGGGAGTGCAATGGGCCCCTGTCTTGCTGCTTAGCAATAATGGTATGGGTTTAGGTTCTGCTGTGTGTACTGGTGGTTGACTGCCCCCCAGCCCAGAGTGTGCATGGAAAATTGTCTGGCAGCCTCCCTGACAGCAAGCAGTGATAGTGCCCATGAAGGGGACCTTGTTGGGCCCGCCCCTTTCACGGTTATCGCTTCTCGGCCTTTTGGCTAAGATCAAGTGTAGTATCTGTTCTTATCAGTTTAATATCTGATACGTCCCCTATCTGGGGACCATATATTAAATGGATTTTTGAGAACGGGGGCCGATTTCGAAGCTTGCTTCCGTCGCTCTATGCATTGACCCGATATGGCAGTATCTTCGGGTACAGTGCACCACCCCCTTACAGGGTTAAAAAGAAAGATTCCTACTTTCATTGCTACCTGCTTGCTGGCTAGCCAGCTAGCCAGCCCTGTGGGCCTTGCTGCTGCTGCAGCCAAAAAACAAAAGGTGGTGCTGCTTCTGCTGCTTCTGCTTCTGCTTGTGTCTGGCCCCTGTTGGAGCGTCCAGGCACAGGACTTCTGCTGCTGCTGACTAAATGGCCTCCTTAATTGGATCATTTGAGTAGCCAGCACACCTGTGCAGGTAGGGCATGACATGATAGGCAGCTGCCTTGATAGCGGGTGGGTGCTGAATGTTCCTAATTGACAAAATAAGATTAATGCTTATGAAGAAATATAAAATCTCATCCCTTCCCCAATATCGCGCCACACCCCTACCCCTTAATTCCCTGGTTGAACGTGATGGACATATGTCTTTTTTCGACCGTACTAACTATGTAACTATGTAACATAACATGGGGGGGGGGGGGGGTCTCCTGGCTGTTCACACAGGTGTGTCATTGCTGTACATTGACCATGCATTGCTTCTGTGGTATTGCAAAGGCAAAGACAAATGCTTCCAGCCATCCATTGCACTAATGGATTGGTCATCAGCTGGCTGTCTATGTCCCGCATCAATATAGACCAAAGTACAGAGGGTTAGGCTATGCTATTGTGCACCTACCTGATGCATCAGAAGGTGCGAGGCCCTTGCTAAATTCTGTGCACAGACTTTGAGATCTATGCTTTAGACTGTATCTAAACCTGCTCCAACATGGACTGACATTCTGGCCTACTTTCAGCCGATGCGACTTGTCTGTCGCTGAACAGTCGCTTTTTATGTATTCAGCACCTATGTATAATGTTGTAAAAATGCTCTAGAAGCTAAAGTCGCAGAAATGTCACACATATTTGGCCTGCAACTTTCTGTGCGACAAATTCAGACAGGAAAAATCAGTATAAATCCTTAGAAAATTATCCCCCAGTGTCTCCATCTGCTGGCGGTATTGAATAAGCATTGCTGCACTGATGGGGTATGCATTAGACGAAAAAAAAGAAGAAAAAGAAGAATAATACGCCCAGAAAAGAGGCGAAAAGGAGAAAAACGTAAAAAAACGTGAAAAAAAAGTAAGAGGAAGAGAAGGGAAAAAAAGGTGGAAATGGGTTTAAAAGTGATTTCGGCGGAGAAATATATATATATATATATATATATATATATATATATATATGCGCACACACACACATAGATATAAACGTATTCTCCGTTGAGATATTGCAGCCGCTGCTGTGTCCAGGCCCAGGAGCCTTAGCACTGTGCTGTGATGTCACTCAATACCACTGACATCACTAGGTGTAAACAACATCTCTCCTTTGCTGTGTATGTGACTATGGAGCTGTTTGGTGATGTCGTCTATTACGGCCTTCATAGAAGCAACAGGAGATTGTTGCATCCATCTTGAACCCTCAGAACTACAGTGCTATGATGTCACTCACTTCCACAGGCCTTGCAGAGTGTAAACAACAACAACCCAGCTTTGTTGTGTATGTAACCAAAGGGATTTGTGATGTCACCTAGAACCTTCACAGCAGCGACAGCTTTATGAGGAGCATCAGCACTGCTCTGCCTGAGCAGAACCATCACCGCCATAGGTTGTCAAATAACCCGGATTTAACCCACACAGGTAAGTCCAATGGGGTGCAGGCATGTCCTCTATGCTTACAGCTTCCCGTGGGTGTTGGTTTGATACCGTTTGGGGACAGCCAAGGAGGCATCTGCAGGCAACAAAGGTAGGTGTGTGCTTGTGTGTGTGTTTCCTATGCAGATCCTAAGCCCAGTGTCACATGCAAGTAGGAGGAGTAAGAAGGGTTCCTGGCAAATCCGGGTTATGGATTGCATTTAAAAAGGCCCCGTGGGAGTGCAATGGGCCCCTGTCTTGCTGCTTAGCAATAATGGTATGGGTTTAGGTTCTGCTGTGTGTACTGGTGGTTGACTGCCCCCCAGCCCAGAGTGTGCATGGAAAATTGTCTGGCAGCCTCCCTGACAGCAAGCAGTGATAGTGCCCATGAAGGGGACCTTGTTGGGCCCGCCCCTTTCACGGTTATCGCTTCTCGGCCTTTTGGCTAAGATCAAGTGTAGTATCTGTTCTTATCAGTTTAATATCTGATACGTCCCCTATCTGGGGACCATATATTAAATGGATTTTTGAGAACGGGGGCCGATTTCGAAGCTTGCTTCCGTCGCCCTATGCATTGACCCGATATGGCAGTATCTTCGGGTACAGTGCACCACCCCCTTACAGGGTTAAAAAGAAAGATTCCTACTTTCATTGCTACCTGCTTGCTGGCTAGCCAGCTAGCCAGCCCTGTGGGCCTTGCTGCTGCTGCAGCCAAAAAACAAAAGGTGGTGCTGCTGCTGCTTCTGCTGCTTCTGCTGCTTCTGCTTCTGCTTGTGTCTGGCCCCTGTTGGAGCGTCCAGGCACAGGACTTCTGCTGCTGCTGACTAAATGGCCTCCTTAATTGGATCATTTGAGTAGCCAGCACACCTGTGCAGGTAGGGCATGACATGATAGGCAGCTGCCTTGATAGCGGGTGGGTGCTGAATGTTCCTAATTGACAAAATAAGATTAATGCTTATGAAGAAATATAAAATCTCATCCCTTCCCCAATATCGCGCCACACCCCTACCCCTTAATTCCCTGGTTGAACGTGATGGACATATGTCTTTTTTCGACCGTACTAACTATGTAACTATGTAACATAACATGGGGGGGGGGGGGGGGGGGGTCTCCTGGCTGTTCACACAGGTGTGTCATTGCTGTACATTGACCATGCATTGCTTCTGTGGTATTGCAAAGGCAAAGACAAATGCTTCCAGCCATCCATTGCACTAATGGATTGGTCATCAGCTGGCTGTCTATGTCCCGCATCAATATAGACCAAAGTACAGAGGGTTAGGCTATGCTATTGTGCACCTACCTGATGCATCAGAAGGTGCGAGGCCCTTGCTAAATTCTGTGCACAGACTTTGAGATCTATGCTTTAGACTGTATCTAAACCTGCTCCAACATGGACTGACATTCTGGCCTACTTTCAGCCGATGCGACTTGTCTGTCGCTGAACAGTCGCTTTTTATGTATTCAGCACCTATGTATAATGTTGTAAAAATGCTCTAGAAGCTAAAGTCGCAGAAATGTCACACATATTTGGCCTGCAACTTTCTGTGCGACAAATTCAGACAGGAAAAATCAGTATAAATCCTTAGAAAATTATCCCCCAGTGTCTCCATCTGCTGGCGGTATTGAATAAGCATTGCTGCACTGATGGGGTATGCATTAGACGAAAAAAAAGAAGAAAAAGAAGAATAATACGCCCAGAAAAGAGGCGAAAAGGAGAAAAACGTAAAAAAACGTGAAAAAAAAGTAAGAGGAAGAGAAGGGAAAAAAAGGTGGAAATGGGTTTAAAAGTGATTTCGGCGGAGAAATATATATATATATATATATATATATATATATATATATATATATATATATATGCGCACACACACACATAGATATAAACGTATTCTCCGTTGAGATATTGCAGCCGCTGCTGTGTCCAGGCCCAGGAGCCTTAGCACTGTGCTGTGATGTCACTCAATACCACTGACATCACTAGGTGTAAACAACATCTCTCCTTTGCTGTGTATGTGACTATGGAGCTGTTTGGTGATGTCGTCTATTACGGCCTTCATAGAAGCAACAGGAGATTGTTGCATCCATCTTGAACCCTCAGAACTACAGTGCTATGATGTCACTCACTTCCACAGGCCTTGCAGAGTGTAAACAACAACAACCCAGCTTTGTTGTGTATGTAACCAAAGGGATTTGTGATGTCACCTAGAACCTTCACAGCAGCGACAGCTTTATGAGGAGCATCAGCACTGCTCTGCCTGAGCAGAACCATCACCGCCATAGGTTGTCAAATAACCCGGATTTAACCCACACAGGTAAGTCCAATGGGGTGCAGGCATGTCCTCTATGCTTACAGCTTCCCGTGGGTGTTGGTTTGATACCGTTTGGGGACAGCCAAGGAGGCATCTGCAGGCAACAAAGGTAGGTGTGTGCTTGTGTGTGTGTTTCCTATGCAGATCCTAAGCCCAGTGTCACATGCAAGTAGGAGGAGTAAGAAGGGTTCCTGGCAAATCCGGGTTATGGATTGCATTTAAAAAGGCCCCGTGGGAGTGCAATGGGCCCCTGTCTTGCTGCTTAGCAATAATGGTATGGGTTTAGGTTCTGCTGTGTGTACTGGTGGTTGACTGCCCCCCAGCCCAGAGTGTGCATGGAAAATTGTCTGGCAGCCTCCCTGACAGCAAGCAGTGATAGTGCCCATGAAGGGGACCTTGTTGGGCCCGCCCCTTTCACGGTTATCGCTTCTCGGCCTTTTGGCTAAGATCAAGTGTAGTATCTGTTCTTATCAGTTTAATATCTGATACGTCCCCTATCTGGGGACCATATATTAAATGGATTTTTGAGAACGGGGGCCGATTTCGAAGCTTGCTTCCGTCGCCCTATGCATTGACCCGATATGGCAGTATCTTCGGGTACAGTGCACCACCCCCTTACAGGGTTAAAAAGAAAGATTCCTACTTTCATTGCTACCTGCTTGCTGGCTAGCCAGCTAGCCAGCCCTGTGGGCCTTGCTGCTGCTGCAGCCAAAAAACAAAAGGTGGTGCTGCTTCTGCTGCTTCTGCTTGTGTCTGGCCCCTGTTGGAGCGTCCAGGCACAGGACTTCTGCTGCTGCTGACTAAATGGCCTCCTTAATTGGATCATTTGAGTAGCCAGCACACCTGTGCAGGTAGGGCATGACATGATAGGCAGCTGCCTTGATAGCGGGTGGGTGCTGAATGTTCCTAATTGACAAAATAAGATTAATGCTTATGAAGAAATATAAAATCTCATCCCTTCCCCAATATCGCGCCACACCCCTACCCCTTAATTCCCTGGTTGAACGTGATGGACATATGTCTTTTTTCGACCGTACTAACTATGTAACTATGTAACATAACATGGGGGGGGGGGGGGGGGTCTCCTGGCTGTTCACACAGGTGTGTCATTGCTGTACATTGACCATGCATTGCTTCTGTGGTATTGCAAAGGCAAAGACAAATGCTTCCAGCCATCCATTGCACTAATGGATTGGTCATCAGCTGGCTGTCTATGTCCCGCATCAATATAGACCAAAGTACAGAGGGTTAGGCTATGCTATTGTGCACCTACCTGATGCATCAGAAGGTGCGAGGCCCTTGCTAAATTCTGTGCACAGACTTTGAGATCTATGCTTTAGACTGTATCTAAACCTGCTCCAACATGGACTGACATTCTGGCCTACTTTCAGCCGATGCGACTTGTCTGTCGCTGAACAGTCGCTTTTTATGTATTCAGCACCTATGTATAATGTTGTAAAAATGCTCTAGAAGCTAAAGTCGCAGAAATGTCACACATATTTGGCCTGCAACTTTCTGTGCGACAAATTCAGACAGGAAAAATCAGTATAAATCCTTAGAAAATTATCCCCCAGTGTCTCCATCTGCTGGCGGTATTGAATAAGCATTGCTGCACTGATGGGGTATGCATTAGACGAAAAAAAAGAAGAAAAAGAAGAATAATACGCCCAGAAAAGAGGCGAAAAGGAGAAAAACGTAAAAAAACGTGAAAAAAAAGTAAGAGGAAGAGAAGGGAAAAAAAGGTGGAAATGGGTTTAAAAGTGATTTCGGCGGAGAAATATATATATATATATATATATATATATATATATATATATATATATATGCGCACACACACACATAGATATAAACGTATTCTCCGTTGAGATATTGCAGCCGCTGCTGTGTCCAGGCCCAGGAGCCTTAGCACTGTGCTGTGATGTCACTCAATACCACTGACATCACTAGGTGTAAACAACATCTCTCCTTTGCTGTGTATGTGACTATGGAGCTGTTTGGTGATGTCGTCTATTACGGCCTTCATAGAAGCAACAGGAGATTGTTGCATCCATCTTGAACCCTCAGAACTACAGTGCTATGATGTCACTCACTTCCACAGGCCTTGCAGAGTGTAAACAACAACAACCCAGCTTTGTTGTGTATGTAACCAAAGGGATTTGTGATGTCACCTAGAACCTTCACAGCAGCGACAGCTTTATGAGGAGCATCAGCACTGCTCTGCCTGAGCAGAACCATCACCGCCATAGGTTGTCAAATAACCCGGATTTAACCCACACAGGTAAGTCCAATGGGGTGCAGGCATGTCCTCTATGCTTACAGCTTCCCGTGGGTGTTGGTTTGATACCGTTTGGGGACAGCCAAGGAGGCATCTGCAGGCAACAAAGGTAGGTGTGTGCTTGTGTGTGTGTTTCCTATGCAGATCCTAAGCCCAGTGTCACATGCAAGTAGGAGGAGTAAGAAGGGTTCCTGGCAAATCCGGGTTATGGATTGCATTTAAAAAGGCCCCGTGGGAGTGCAATGGGCCCCTGTCTTGCTGCTTAGCAATAATGGTATGGGTTTAGGTTCTGCTGTGTGTACTGGTGGTTGACTGCCCCCCAGCCCAGAGTGTGCATGGAAAATTGTCTGGCAGCCTCCCTGACAGCAAGCAGTGATAGTGCCCATGAAGGGGACCTTGTTGGGCCCGCCCCTTTCACGGTTATCGCTTCTCGGCCTTTTGGCTAAGATCAAGTGTAGTATCTGTTCTTATCAGTTTAATATCTGATACGTCCCCTATCTGGGGACCATATATTAAATGGATTTTTGAGAACGGGGGCCGATTTCGAAGCTTGCTTCCGTCGCCCTATGCATTGACCCGATATGGCAGTATCTTCGGGTACAGTGCACCACCCCCTTACAGGGTTAAAAAGAAAGATTCCTACTTTCATTGCTACCTGCTTGCTGGCTAGCCAGCTAGCCAGCCCTGTGGGCCTTGCTGCTGCTGCAGCCAAAAAACAAAAGGTGGTGCTGCTGCTGCTTCTGCTGCTTCTGCTGCTTCTGCTTCTGCTTGTGTCTGGCCCCTGTTGGAGCGTCCAGGCACAGGACTTCTGCTGCTGCTGACTAAATGGCCTCCTTAATTGGATCATTTGAGTAGCCAGCACACCTGTGCAGGTAGGGCATGACATGATAGGCAGCTGCCTTGATAGCGGGTGGGTGCTGAATGTTCCTAATTGACAAAATAAGATTAATGCTTATGAAGAAATATAAAATCTCATCCCTTCCCCAATATCGCGCCACACCCCTACCCCTTAATTCCCTGGTTGAACGTGATGGACATATGTCTTTTTTCGACCGTACTAACTATGTAACTATGTAACATAACATGGGGGGGGGGGGGGGGGGTCTCCTGGCTGTTCACACAGGTGTGTCATTGCTGTACATTGACCATGCATTGCTTCTGTGGTATTGCAAAGGCAAAGACAAATGCTTCCAGCCATCCATTGCACTAATGGATTGGTCATCAGCTGGCTGTCTATGTCCCGCATCAATATAGACCAAAGTACAGAGGGTTAGGCTATGCTATTGTGCACCTACCTGATGCATCAGAAGGTGCGAGGCCCTTGCTAAATTCTGTGCACAGACTTTGAGATCTATGCTTTAGACTGTATCTAAACCTGCTCCAACATGGACTGACATTCTGGCCTACTTTCAGCCGATGCGACTTGTCTGTCGCTGAACAGTCGCTTTTTATGTATTCAGCACCTATGTATAATGTTGTAAAAATGCTCTAGAAGCTAAAGTCGCAGAAATGTCACACATATTTGGCCTGCAACTTTCTGTGCGACAAATTCAGACAGGAAAAATCAGTATAAATCCTTAGAAAATTATCCCCCAGTGTCTCCATCTGCTGGCGGTATTGAATAAGCATTGCTGCACTGATGGGGTATGCATTAGACGAAAAAAAAGAAGAAAAAGAAGAATAATACGCCCAGAAAAGAGGCGAAAAGGAGAAAAACGTAAAAAAACGTGAAAAAAAAGTAAGAGGAAGAGAAGGGAAAAAAAGGTGGAAATGGGTTTAAAAGTGATTTCGGCGGAGAAATATATATATATATATATATATATATATATATATATATATATATATGCGCACACACACACATAGATATAAACGTATTCTCCGTTGAGATATTGCAGCCGCTGCTGTGTCCAGGCCCAGGAGCCTTAGCACTGTGCTGTGATGTCACTCAATACCACTGACATCACTAGGTGTAAACAACATCTCTCCTTTGCTGTGTATGTGACTATGGAGCTGTTTGGTGATGTCGTCTATTACGGCCTTCATAGAAGCAACAGGAGATTGTTGCATCCATCTTGAACCCTCAGAACTACAGTGCTATGATGTCACTCACTTCCACAGGCCTTGCAGAGTGTAAACAACAACAACCCAGCTTTGTTGTGTATGTAACCAAAGGGATTTGTGATGTCACCTAGAACCTTCACAGCAGCGACAGCTTTATGAGGAGCATCAGCACTGCTCTGCCTGAGCAGAACCATCACCGCCATAGGTTGTCAAATAACCCGGATTTAACCCACACAGGTAAGTCCAATGGGGTGCAGGCATGTCCTCTATGCTTACAGCTTCCCGTGGGTGTTGGTTTGATACCGTTTGGGGACAGCCAAGGAGGCATCTGCAGGCAACAAAGGTAGGTGTGTGCTTGTGTGTGTGTTTCCTATGCAGATCCTAAGCCCAGTGTCACATGCAAGTAGGAGGAGTAAGAAGGGTTCCTGGCAAATCCGGGTTATGGATTGCATTTAAAAAGGCCCCGTGGGAGTGCAATGGGCCCCTGTCTTGCTGCTTAGCAATAATGGTATGGGTTTAGGTTCTGCTGTGTGTACTGGTGGTTGACTGCCCCCCAGCCCAGAGTGTGCATGGAAAATTGTCTGGCAGCCTCCCTGACAGCAAGCAGTGATAGTGCCCATGAAGGGGACCTTGTTGGGCCCGCCCCTTTCACGGTTATCGCTTCTCGGCCTTTTGGCTAAGATCAAGTGTAGTATCTGTTCTTATCAGTTTAATATCTGATACGTCCCCTATCTGGGGACCATATATTAAATGGATTTTTGAGAACGGGGGCCGATTTCGAAGCTTGCTTCCGTCGCCCTATGCATTGACCCGATATGGCAGTATCTTCGGGTACAGTGCACCACCCCCTTACAGGGTTAAAAAGAAAGATTCCTACTTTCATTGCTACCTGCTTGCTGGCTAGCCAGCTAGCCAGCCCTGTGGGCCTTGCTGCTGCTGCAGCCAAAAAACAAAAGGTGGTGCTGCTTCTGCTGCTTCTGCTTCTGCTTGTGTCTGGCCCCTGTTGGAGCGTCCAGGCACAGGACTTCTGCTGCTGCTGACTAAATGGCCTCCTTAATTGGATCATTTGAGTAGCCAGCACACCTGTGCAGGTAGGGCATGACACGATAGGCAGCTGCCTTGATAGCGGGTGGGTGCTGAATGTTCCTAATTGACAAAATAAGATTAATGCTTATGAAGAAATATAAAATCTCATCCCTTCCCCAATATCGCGCCACACCCCTACCCCTTAATTCCCTGGTTGAACGTGATGGACATATGTCTTTTTTCGACCGTACTAACTATGTAACTATGTAACATAACATGGGGGGGGGGGGGGGGTCTCCTGGCTGTTCACACAGGTGTGTCATTGCTGTACATTGACCATGCATTGCTTCTGTGGTATTGCAAAGGCAAAGACAAATGCTTCCAGCCATCCATTGCACTAATGGATTGGTCATCAGCTGGCTGTCTATGTCCCGCATCAATATAGACCAAAGTACAGAGGGTTAGGCTATGCTATTGTGCACCTACCTGATGCATCAGAAGGTGCGAGGCCCTTGCTAAATTCTGTGCACAGACTTTGAGATCTATGCTTTAGACTGTATCTAAACCTGCTCCAACATGGACTGACATTCTGGCCTACTTTCAGCCGATGCGACTTGTCTGTCGCTGAACAGTCGCTTTTTATGTATTCAGCACCTATGTATAATGTTGTAAAAATGCTCTAGAAGCTAAAGTCGCAGAAATGTCACACATATTTGGCCTGCAACTTTCTGTGCGACAAATTCAGACAGGAAAAATCAGTATAAATCCTTAGAAAATTATCCCCCAGTGTCTCCATCTGCTGGCGGTATTGAATAAGCATTGCTGCACTGATGGGGTATGCATTAGACGAAAAAAAAGAAGAAAAAGAAGAATAATACGCCCAGAAAAGAGGCGAAAAGGAGAAAAACGTAAAAAAACGTGAAAAAAAAGTAAGAGGAAGAGAAGGGAAAAAAAGGTGGAAATGGGTTTAAAAGTGATTTCGGCGGAGAAATATATATATATATATATATATATATATATATATATATATGCGCACACACACACATAGATATAAACGTATTCTCCGTTGAGATATTGCAGCCGCTGCTGTGTCCAGGCCCAGGAGCCTTAGCACTGTGCTGTGATGTCACTCAATACCACTGACATCACTAGGTGTAAACAACATCTCTCCTTTGCTGTGTATGTGACTATGGAGCTGTTTGGTGATGTCGTCTATTACGGCCTTCATAGAAGCAACAGGAGATTGTTGCATCCATCTTGAACCCTCAGAACTACAGTGCTATGATGTCACTCACTTCCACAGGCCTTGCAGAGTGTAAACAACAACAACCCAGCTTTGTTGTGTATGTAACCAAAGGGATTTGTGATGTCACCTAGAACCTTCACAGCAGCGACAGCTTTATGAGGAGCATCAGCACTGCTCTGCCTGAGCAGAACCATCACCGCCATAGGTTGTCAAATAACCCGGATTTAACCCACACAGGTAAGTCCAATGGGGTGCAGGCATGTCCTCTATGCTTACAGCTTCCCGTGGGTGTTGGTTTGATACCGTTTGGGGACAGCCAAGGAGGCATCTGCAGGCAACAAAGGTAGGTGTGTGCTTGTGTGTGTGTTTCCTATGCAGATCCTAAGCCCAGTGTCACATGCAAGTAGGAGGAGTAAGAAGGGTTCCTGGCAAATCCGGGTTATGGATTGCATTTAAAAAGGCCCCGTGGGAGTGTAATGGGCCCCTGTCTTGCTGCTTAGCAATAATGGTATGGGTTTAGGTTCTGCTGTGTGTACTGGTGGTTGACTGCCCCCCAGCCCAGAGTGTGCATGGAAAATTGTCTGGCAGCCTCCCTGACAGCAAGCAGTGATAGTGCCCATGAAGGGGACCTTGTTGGGCCCGCCCCTTTCACGGTTATCGCTTCTCGGCCTTTTGGCTAAGATCAAGTGTAGTATCTGCATTTGGTCTGGTCGGAAGGTGTCTGTGGTACCCCGCTTCTCGGCCTTGGGGGATTGTCTCTCCTTACGGAGGGACTTCACCCCCTTGCTGCTATTGGGGAGCGGGCTTAGTCCACAGACAACGGGTTGCGATCCCCCTGTCTCTGGGACCTTGTGTCTCAGAAGGCATTTTCGGTACGTTGAGCGTTACCTGTAGCTTCGGAAGCACCTAGGGTACCCCCGACCTCTGCCTTGGGTAAGGGTTACGCTTTTATAGCGGGATTCCGAGCCCCTGCTGCTATTGGGGAAGGGGCTTAGTCCCTGGGTGTGGAAGATGCCGTTCTCCTGGGCTTTCCCCTCTGGGGAAATGTCGATGCGAAATACCATCCGCATAGAGGTGTCGGAGAGCCATCGTCAGTTGAAGAACCTCCGCTTCATTGCGGAGGTGATTCTTCTTGACTACTTCCGCCTCAATAGGGAGGACATCCTGTGTCTAAATGACCAGGAAAGCCGTGGCCTGTATACCGTCACCTTCACGGCCACGGCGTGTTGCGATAACATCTATGCAACCTTGTCTGGTGCGGACCAGAGGGACGATCGACTCGACGGTCTTTCGTTCCAGTTCCTCTATGGTGAGGAACATATACCGTTGGTGGTGGCTATGCACAGCCCTCATGTGACCACGGAGGATATAGCCACTTTTCTTCGACGATACTGCGAAGAGGTGCGATTCGCAAACAAAATCTTGAACTCCGTGCGGTTCTGGAACGGCAAGAGGAAGTTCTGGGTCAAGCTCCGTAAGGATCCCGGTGGTATTGGGGGTCTTTGCCATCCGCCCCCAAATTTTGCCATCGGGAGAGTTCGGGGCTTCCTGTTCTATCCTCAAATGCCTATGTATTGCCGAAATTGCTTGAGGTTTGGCCACACCCAGGAGACCTGCGGCGCGGAGCGTGTGATTCGCTGCAATAGGTGTGGCCAAGAAGGTCACATAGCCTCAAGATGTAGCCATACGATAAGGTGCAACCTCTGCGGAGAGGAAAATCACGATTTTAATTCCTGTCCCCATAAAGCAAAAACTACGATGGGTGGGTCAAGGCTGGGCCCACCCAAAGAGGGGACAGGACAAAAGACGTCCTTTTTTAAGATGCCCAAACCCCAGATCGCAGGTACTGATGGGTCCAGGCCCAAGACCTCTGGTGCTCCATCGGGGGGCCCACCGGTGGTAGTGCTAGGGGGAGGCCATGGGGATTCCACGAAGCCCGGGCGGGTGATCGAGTTTACTGCCCGGGAAATTGAAAGACGTCGATCGACTTCCTACCTGGCTCAAGAGCCCGCCAAAACTTCTGAAGGGGGCTCACCTGTGGCGGGTGGCAGCCGACGGGCCTCGGTGGGGGCAGAGGTGGACCCAAAATTGCAGCATAAGCCAGGTACTGGCTTGGCCCAGGGTCGCCCTGCTCCGGACGAAGAGGCCCCGGTGAAAGCCCGCCGGAAGGGGAGCCAGGTGGCCAGGTCTGAGCCCGGTCCTGTTACTCCGCCTATACAGGACAGGGCCAAGAAGACAAGTGGCGCCAAACCAGGGTTTGCTGCCCCGCCAGCAGTGGACCCGGTGGGTAAAACTGGCCATCGTCGATCGATGGGGAAGTTGGAGCAACAGTCCTCAGCAACGCTTGCTGGGGAACAAGCGATGAAAACTTCCCAAGGTAGCGGCAAAGGTTCCGGAAAAGAGGCCTCACAGGCCCCTGTGCAGCAGTTCCAGTCGTCAAAAGATGAAAGCAGACGCAGATCCATCAGCCGGGGGCCAGAGATTACATCGAGTGAGAGCAACACAGAGGATATGGACAGCAGTGTGACATTTAAAAGACAAAGAGAAGAAGAAGAGGAAGACATTCAAAGGAAAGCGGCGTGCCGTAGTTCGGACGAGAGCGAGCTCAGGGTCGGGGCATCATCGATCTCAAGCTCCGACCCTCAGAACATCAAGGAGCTGATGACCCCGCAGGCGGGGGATGACGGTACGCAGCTTATTATTGACTTTGATTCTCCAAGCACGGACTCTCCATAAACTATGCCTATCCCTGTAAAAATTGCCTCACTCAATGTGAGGTCCTTAAAGAGCCCTGATCGCAGGGCTGCTTTATTTTCTTATCTAGAGACATGTGACTTTGACCTTTGCCTGCTACAAGAATGTGGAATCCCTAGTAAAATGGACTATAAAGACTTAAAAGAAGACTGGAAGCTGGGCCCATCCATATGGTCCGGTGCAAATGACTGTCGTTCTGTGGGTGTTGGGCTGCTCTGCCGAGGCCAGTCCTTTTCTATTCATACAGTAACTGAGATTGTGCCTGGCAGAGCTCTTTTAATTCATCTATATTTTAATGGACTTTTAATTCGTGTTTTAAATGTGTATGCCCCTCCTGATAAACAGGAGCGGGCAGAACTATTTGAAATTTTACCACTGTTTTGTGTTGGGTCTTCCCCCCTGCTGGCGGGAGGTGATTTTAACTGCATACGTGATGGGGAACACCGGCAGGGTGGGGATATTAATCGTAAAGACCGCACTTCTTACCTGCTTAAAAATTTTATTGATGATTTTAATTTGAAAGATTGCTGGAAGGATCTCTTGCCGGAGGACCCGGGCGCCACATGGTCCAATGGAAGAGTGAGCTCCAGAATCGATTTTATTTTTTCCTCTAGAGCTTTTAAACCCCTGAAATGCACGCTCGAGCAGAATATCTTCTCTGATCATAAGCTCCTCTTGGTGGGCCTGGAGCTAGAGGGGGAGCAAAAAGCAAAAAGGGGCCTCTGGAGATTAAACACCACACTCCTAGAGGACCCTGAGATAAAAGAGGAGTTTGTGCGGACCTACCAATGCTGGCAATCACAAAGAAAACCCCACGAGCCTATGCTGCACTGGTGGGAGGGCACCAAATCTAAAATCAGATTTTTTTTTATCAAAGCAGGTAAGAAGAAGGCAAAAATGGAAAAACAGTGGTTTTATGTTCTTAACATGCGTTTAAATGTACTTTTTAAATTGAAAGAAGCTGGTATGGATGTAGAAAATGATATTTTAAACCTTAAAACTGAAATAAAACATGCCATAGAAAAGAAAGGGAAACAAATCATTTTTAACTCACATGTGCAGCACCTGGAGGAGGGCGAGAAATGTTCCCGTTTCTTTTTTAAAAAAGTGATGAATAGGAGGGATATCATCCAAAACCTTGAGGGTGAATCCACTCCAAAAGGCATGTTAGATGCAGTTTTTAACTTCTACCAGCTTCTTTTTAATAAGAAAGATCTTAATCCATCCTTTTTAGAACATGTTCTTAATTCCCTTGATTTTAAGCTAGATGTTTTAGACCAGGAGGTTTTATCCCGTGATCTTAACTTAGATGAACTTTTATTTGTTTTTAAAAGTTTTTCTAGTGGGAAGGCCCCTGGGGAAGATGGTTTACCCATCGAATTTTATTTAGCTTTTTGGGATATTTTAAAGGATGATATGGTTTTATTGTATAAAGAAACTTTTATTGTTAATGAACTTCCCCCTTCCTGGAGGAGGGGGATTGTATCATTACTTTTTAAAAAGGGTGAAAAGGATATGCTAAAAAATTGGCGCCCCATCACACTTTTAAATGTCGATTATAAAGTTTTAGCCAAGTTATTAGCTGTCCGTTTTAAACCTTTTATTCATAAATTAATTCACCCAAATCAGGTTTGTGGGGTACCTGGAAGGTCTATAGCTGAATCCCTAAATATTTTAAGAGATGTTTTATGGTATTTTAAGGATAGAAATCAAACTGTAGCAATTTTATCCTTAGACTTTGAAAAAGCCTTTGATAGGGTCTCCCATGAATACCTGTTTTTAGTTCTTAAAAAGATGGCAGTGCCTGAAACGATTTTAAGCCGAATCATGCTTTTATACCGATCCTGTTTTAGTCAAGTCTCTGTTAATGGCTTTTTAACCAGCGGTGTTCCTCTTTTATCAGGTGTCAAACAGGGCTGCCCCCTGTCCCCACTCCTTTTTATTTGCGCAATCGAACCACTGATGGCCCTCCTCAGAAAAGACCGGGTAGTAAGAGGCGTACCGATACCTGGTGGAGGAGGGACCCATCTAAAGGTGTTGGGGTACATGGATGATGTCACCATACTGTGCCCGGACTCTCCATCCATGAGGGGGGCATTGAGGAACACCAGCTATTTCTGCGAGGTCTCTGGTTTTAAGCTAAACACAGATAAATGTGACTGTTTTTATATTGGCTCCTGGGATTCATCCATCACCCCAGGAGTTACAATGCAACAGGATCAAATTAAAGTTTTAGGTATTGTTTTTAACCAGGTCAATGATGGGAGCCCTAACTGGGATTCAGCTATAGCTAAGATGGAGAAGAAGATTTTAATGTGGAATCTTAGAAACCTTACCATGGAGGGGAAGATTTTAATAATAAAGATGGTTTTACTCCCTATTATGCTATACATTGCCATGGTATTTCCTCCATCTATTTTATACATTAAAAAAGTAACTAGAATTGTTTTTACTTTTTTATGGGGTTCAAAAATGGAGAAATTAAAGCGTGATTTTATGTACAAAAGTAAAGATAATGGCGGGAAAGATGTTCCTAACCTTTTTACTTTCTTTTACATAAAGTATTTCTGTTTCTGTTTTAAAATTATTAAATCCGATGGCATTTTTAGCTGCTTTTTAAGGTACGCTGCGGGCATGGTTTTTAAAAGATGGTTGCGCATCCCTCTGAACGCTCCGGTGCTTCTGTGTCCCCCAAAACATTATGTGGTGTTGGAAAAGACAGTCAGGCTCCTAGGTCTCCAAGATTTGGAGCCTGACATACTGGGGGACCAGAGAAAGGTATCAAAGGTCCTCAGGCGGAGTGAGGTTACCCTGGCAGTGTCCAATTTCACACAGGCAAGATCCAAAAAGGTATGGCGGAACGTGTACGGGAAGTTTCTGGCGAATGTACACAGGGATCTTGCCTGGGCAATCGTCCACCAGTGCCTCCCTACTCGTGAGTTCCAGCACAGGCGAGGACTGGTGGCGAGAGCCAAGTGCCCGAGAGATGGCTGCGGAGTGGACGAAACGGTGCTGCACATATTTTGGAACTGCCCTTTTGCACGGGAGCTTTGGAGGAAGGTAGGCCCACTTTTGAAGTGGGCCTGCGGCCTAAAAGATTTTAATCACGAATGTGTCTTTTACGGTCTTTTTAACTGCCCCAATTTTAAACAGCAGATGATCTGCTGGATGATTATTAATTGTTTTAAAAATGCCATCTGGAAAGTTAGGAACATCTTACTTTTTAAACATGATTTTATTGATGTTAAAAACTGTATAAAGCTGGCCCTGAGTGAGATGTACATCTATTACCTAAGAGACAAGAAACAGTTGGGGGCCAGCGAGGCAGCATCCATGTGGTGTCTGCCTCTATGGAACGAAATAACAATATAATCAGTTTTTATGACATTTGTATAATGTTTTATCCTGCCATTTTTATTTTTTCTCCTTTTATTACTGGTTTTATTATTTGTATTTTAAAACTTTTGTGAACCTTTTATTATTTTGCATTTTAAATTTTGTATGGTTTCTTATTTATTCAATAAAATTTTGTTGAAACCTTATCTGTTCTTATCAGTTTAATATCTGATACGTCCCCTATCTGGGGACCATATATTAAATGGATTTTTGAGAACGGGGGCCGATTTCGAAGCTTGCTTCCGTCGCCCTATGCATTGACCCGATATGGCAGTATCTTCGGGTACAGTGCACCACCCCCTTACAGGGTTAAAAAGAAAGATTCCTACTTTCATTGCTACCTGCTTGCTGGCTAGCCAGCTAGCCAGCCCTGTGGGCCTTGCTGCTGCTGCAGCCAAAAAACAAAAGGTGGTGCTGCTGCTGCTTCTGCTGCTTCTGCTTCTGCTTGTGTCTGGCCCCTGTTGGAGCGTCCAGGCACAGGACTTCTGCTGCTGCTGACTAAATGGCCTCCTTAATTGGATCATTTGAGTAGCCAGCACACCTGTGCAGGTAGGGCATGACATGATAGGCAGCTGCCTTGATAGCGGGTGGGTGCTGAATGTTCCTAATTGACAAAATAAGATTAATGCTTATGAAGAAATATAAAATCTCATCCCTTCCCCAATATCGCGCCACACCCCTACCCCTTAATTCCCTGGTTGAACGTGATGGACATATGTCTTTTTTCGACCGTACTAACTATGTAACTATGTAACATAACATGGGGGGGGGGTCTCCTGGCTGTTCACACAGGTGTGTCATTGCTGTACATTGACCATGCATTGCTTCTGTGGTATTGCAAAGGCAAAGACAAATGCTTCCAGCCATCCATTGCACTAATGGATTGGTCATCAGCTGGCTGTCTATGTCCCGCATCAATATAGACCAAAGTACAGAGGGTTAGGCTATGCTATTGTGCACCTACCTGATGCATCAGAAGGTGCGAGGCCCTTGCTAAATTCTGTGCACAGACTTTGAGATCTATGCTT
>NW_026609029.1:0-43275 GCF_029499605.1 Hyla sarda | reverse complement strand
TTGTCGTTTTCCGCCAGGCACTCTTTGGGCCGGCGCAGCACGCAGAAACACCTAGATTGAAGATAAGCGCCTTTTTGTCATTGACCGCGACCTATATTGAAGATGCACAATCTTCTTTCAATTCCGGCCGAACGGAAGGAGATATCTGCTCAAAACAGTATGTGCAGGTGCAGACAGTGGCACCCGACATGCCTGCGTTGTCGTTTTCCGCCGGGCACTCTTTGGTCCGGCGCAGCACGCAGAAACACCTAGATTGAAGATAAGCGCCTTTTTGTCATTGACCGCGACCTACATTGAAGATGCACAATCTTCTTTCAATTCCGGCCGAACGGAAGGAGATATCTGCTCAAAACTTTCTGTGCAGGTGCAGACAGTGGCACCCGACATGCCTGCGTTGTCGTTTTCCACCGGGCACTCTTTGGGCCGGCGCAGCACGCAGAAACACCTAGATTGAAGATAAGCGCCTTTTGCCATTGACCGCGACGAACATAGAAGATGCACAAACGTCTTGCAATTCCGGCCGAATGGAAGGAGATATCTGCTCAAAACTTTCTGTGCAGGTGTAGACAGTGGCACCCGACATGCCTGCGTTGTCGTTTTCCGCCGGGCACTCTTTGGGCCGGAGCAGCACGCAGAAACACCTAGATTGCAGATAAGGGCTTTTTGACATTGACCGCGACCAATATTGCAGATGCACAAACGTCTTGCAATTCCGGCCGAACGAAAGGAGATATCTGCTCAAAACTTTCTGTGCAGGTGCAGACAGTGGCACCCGACATGCCTGCGTTGTCGTTTTCCGCCAGGCACTCTTTGGGCCGGCGCAGCACGCAGAAACACCTAGATTGAAGATAAGCGCCTTTTTGTCATTGACCGCGACCTATATTGAAGATGCACAATCTTCTTTCAATTCCGGCCGAACGGAAGGAGATATCTGCTCAAAACAGTATGTGCAGGTGCAGACAGTGGCACCCGACATGCCTGCGTTGTCGTTTTCCGCCGGGCACTCTTTGGTCCGGCGCAGCACGCAGAAACACCTAGATTGAAGATAAGCGCCTTTTTGTCATTGACCGCGACCTACATTGAAGATGCACAATCTTCTTTCAATTCCGGCCGAACGGAAGGAGATATCTGCTCAAAACTTTCTGTGCAGGTGCAGACAGTGGCACCCGACATGCCTGCGTTGTCGTTTTCCGCCGGGCACTCTTTGGGCCGGCGCAGCACGCAGAAACACCTAGATTAAAGATAAGCGCCTTTTGCCATTCACCGCGACGAACATAGAAGATGCACAAACTTCTTGCAATTCCGGCTGAATGGAAGGAGATATCTGCTCAAAACTTTCTGTGCAGGTGTAGACAATGGCACCCAACATGCCTGCGTTGTCGTTTTCCACCGGGCACTCTTTGGGCCGGAGCAGTACGCAGAAACACCTAGATTGAAGATAAGCGCCTTTTGCCATTGACCGCGACGAACATAGAAGATGCACACACTTCTTGCAATTCCGGCCGAATGGAAGGAGATATCTGCTCAAAACTTTCTGTACTGGTGCAGACAGTGGCACCCGACATGTCTGCGTTGTCGTTTTCCGCCGGGCACTCTTTGGGCCGGCGCAGCACGCAGAAACACCTAGATTGAAGATAAGCGCCTTTTGCCATTGACCGCGACGAACATAGAAGATGCACAAACGTCTTGCAATTCCGGCCGAATGGAAGGAGATATCTGCTCAAAACTTTCTGTGCAGGTGTAGACAGTGGCACCCGACATGCCTGCGTTGTCGTTTTCCGCCGGGCACTCTTTGGGCCGGAGCAGCACGCAGAAACACCTAGATGGCAGATAAGGGCTTTTTGACATTGACCGCGACCAATATTGCAGATGCACAAACGTCTTGCAATTCCGGCCGAACGAAAGGAGATATCTGCTCAAAACTTTCTGTGCAGGTGCAGACAGTGGCACCCGACATGCCTGCGTTGTCGTTTTCCGCCAGGCACTCTTTGGGCCGGCGCAGCACGCAGAAACACCTAGATTGAAGATAAGCGCCTTTTTGTCATTGACCGCGACCTACATTGAAGATGCACAATCTTCTTTCAATTCCGGCCGAACGGAAGGAGATATCTGCTCAAAACAGTATGTGCAGGTGCAGACAGTGGCACCCGACATGCCTGCGTTGTCGTTTTCCGCCGGGCACTCTTTGGTCCGGCGCAGCACGCAGAAACACCTAGATTGAAGATAAGCGCCTTTTTGTCATTGACCGCGACCTACATTGAAGATGCACAATCTTCTTTCAATTCCGGCCGAACGGAAGGAGATATCTGCTCAAAACTTTCTGTGCAGGTGCAGACAGTGGCACCCGACATGCCTGCGTTGTCGTTTTCCACCGGGCACTCTTTGGGCCGGCGCAGCACGCAGAAACACCTAGATTGAAGATAAGCGCCTTTTGCCATTGACCGCGACGAACATAGAAGATGCACAAACGTCTTGCAATTCCGGCCGAATGGAAGGAGATATCTGCTCAAAACTTTCTGTGCAGGTGTAGACAGTGGCACCCGACATGCCTGCGTTGTCGTTTTCCGCCGGGCACTCTTTGGGCCGGAGCAGCACGCAGAAACACCTAGATTGCAGATAAGGGCTTTTTGACATTGACCGCGACCAATATTGCAGATGCACAAACGTCTTGCAATTCCGGCCGAACGAAAGGAGATATCTGCTCAAAACTTTCTGTGCAGGTGCAGACAGTGGCACCCGACATGCCTGCGTTGTCGTTTTCCGCCAGGCACTCTTTGGGCCGGCGCAGCACGCAGAAACACCTAGATTGAAGATAAGCGCCTTTTTGTCATTGACCGCGACCTACATTGAAGATGCACAATCTTCTTTCAATTCCGGCCGAACGGAAGGAGATATCTGCTCAAAACAGTATGTGCAGGTGCAGACAGTGGCACCCGACATGCCTGCGTTGTCGTTTTCCGCCGGGCACTCTTTGGTCCGGCGCAGCACGCAGAAACACCTAGATTGAAGATAAGCGCCTTTTTGTCATTGACCGCGACCTACATTGAAGATGCACAATCTTCTTTCAATTCCGGCCGAACGGAAGGAGATATCTGCTCAAAACTTTCTGTGCAGGTGCAGACAGTGGCACCCGACATGCCTGCGTTGTCGTTTTCCGCCGGGCACTCTTTGGGCCGGCGCAGCACGCAGAAACACCTAGATTGAAGATAAGCGCCTTTTGCCATTCACCGCGACGAACATAGAAGATGCACAAACTTCTTGCAATTCCGGCCGAATGGAAGGAGATATCTGCTCAAAACTTTCTGTGCAGGTGTAGACAATGGCACCCGACATGCCTGCGTTGTCGTTATCCGCCGGGCACTCTTTGGGCCGGAGCAGCACGCAGAAACACCTAGATTGCAGATAAGGGCTTTTTGACATTGACCGCGACCAATATTGAAGATGCACAATCTTCTTGCAATTCCGGCCGAACGAAAGAAGATATCTGCTCAAAACTTTCTGTGCAGGTGCAGACAGTGGCACCCGACATGCCTGCCTTGTCGTTTTCCGCCGGGCACTCTTTGGGCCGGCGCAGCACGCAGAAACACCTAGATTGAAGATAAGCGCCTTTTTGTCATTGACCGAGACCTACATTGAAGATGCACAATCTTCTTTCAATTCCGGCCGAACGGAAGGAGATATCTGCTCAAAACTTTCTGTGCAGGTGCAGACAGTGGCACCCGACATGCCTGCGTTGTCGTTTTCCACCGGGCACTCTTTGGGCCGGCGCAGCACGCAGAAACACCTAGATTGAAGATAAGCGCCTTTTGCCATTGACCGCGACGAACATAGAAGATGCACAAACGTCTTGCAATTCCGGCCGAATGGAAGGAGATATCTGCTCAAAACTTTCTGTGCAGGTGCAGACAGTGGTACCCGACATGCCTGCGTTGTCGTTTTCCGCCGGGCACTCTTTGGGCCGGAGCAGCACGCAGAAACACCTAGATTGAAGATAAGCGCCTTTTGTCATTGACCGCGACGAACATAGAAGATGCACAAACTTCTTGCAATTCCGGCCGAATGGAAGGAGATATCTGCTCAAAACTTTCTGTGCAGGTGTAGACAGTGGCACCCGACATGCCTGCGTTGTCGTTTTCCGCCGGGCACTCTTTGGGCCGGAGCAGCACGCAGAAACACCTAGATTGAAGATAAGCGCCTTTTGTCATTGACCGCGACGAACATAGAAGATGCACAAACTTCTTGCAATTCCGGCCGAATGGAAGGAGATATCTGCTCAAAACTTTCTGTGCAGGTGTAGACAGTGGCACCCGACATGCCTGCGTTGTCGTTTTCCGCCGGGCACTCTTTGGGCCGGAGCAGCACGCAGAAACACCTAGATTGAAGATAAGCGCCTTTTGCCATTGACCGCGACGAACATAGAAGATGCACAATCTTCTTTCAATTCCGGCAGAACGGAAGGAGATATCTGCTCAAACCTTTCTGTGCAGGTGCAGACAGTGGCACCCGACATGCCTGGGTTGTCGTTTTCCGCCGGGCACTCTTTGGGCCGGAGCAGCACGCAGAAACACCTAGATTGAAGATAAGCGCCTTTTGTCATTGACCGCGACGAACATAGAAGATGCACAATCTTCTTTCAATTCCGGCCGAACGGAAGGAGATATCTGCTCAAAACTTTCTGTGCAGGTGTAGACAGTGGCACCCGACATGCCTGCGTTGTCGTTTTCCGCCGGGCACTCTTTGGGCCGGAGCAGCACGCAGAAACACCTAGATTGAAGATAAGCGCCTTTTGCCATTGACCGCGACGAACATAGAAGATGCACAATCTTCTTTCAATTCCGGCCGAACGGAAGGAGATATCTGCTCAAACCTTTCTGTGCAGGTGAAGACAGTGGCACCCGACATGCCTGGGTTGTCGTTTTCCGCCGGGCACTCTTTGGGCCGGCGCAGCACGCAGAAACACCTAGATTGAAGATAAGCGCCTTTTTGTCATTGACCGCGACCTACATTGAAGATGCACAATCTTCTTTCAATTCCGGCCGAACGGAAGGAGATATCTGCTCAAAACTTTCTGTGCAGGTGCAGACAGTGGCACCTGACATGCCTGCGTTGTCGTTTTCCACCGGGCACTCTTTGGGCCGGCGCAGCACGCAGAAACACCTAGATTGAAGATAAGCGCCTTTTGCCATTGACCGCGACGAACATAGAAGATGCACAAACATCTTGCAATTCCGGCTGAATGGAAGGAGATATCTGCTCAAAACTTTCTGTGCAGGTGTAGACAGTGGCACCCGACATGCCTGCGTTGTCGTTTTCCGCCGGGCACTCTTTGGGCCGGAGCAGCACGCAGAAACACCTAGATTGCAGATAAGGGCTTTTTGACATTGACCGCGACCAATATTGAAGATGCAAAAACGTCTTGCAATTCCGGCCGAACGAAAGAAGATATCTGCTCAAAACTTTCTGTGCAGGTGCAGACAGTGGCACCCGACATGCCTGCGTTGTCGTTTTCCGCCGGGCACTCTTTGGGCCGGCGCAGCACGCAGAAACACCTAGATTGAAGATAAGCGCCTTTTTGTCATTGACCGCGACCTACATTGAAGATGCACAATCTTCTTTCAATTCCGGCCGAACGGAAGGAGATATCTGCTCAATACTTTCTGTGCAGGTGCAGACAGTGGCACCCGACATGCCTGCGTTGTCGTTTTCCGCCGGGCACTCTTTGGGCCGGCGCAGCACGCAGAAACACCTAGATTGAAGATAAGCGCCTTTTTGTCATTGACCGCGACCTACATTGAAGATGCACAATCTTCTTTCAATTCCGGCCGAATGGAAGGAGATATCTGCTCAAAACTTTCTGTGCAGGTGCAGACAGTGGCACCCGACATGCCTGCGTTGTCGTTTTCCGCCGGGCACTCTTTGGGCCGGCGCAGCACGCAGAAACACCTAGATTGAAGATAAGTGCCTTTTGCCATTCACCGCGACGAACATAGAAGATGCACAAACTTCTTGCAATTCCGGCCGAATGGAAGGAGATATCTGCTCAAAACTTTCTGTGCAGGTGTAGACAATGGCACCCGACATGCCTGCGTTGTCGTTATCCGCCGGGCACTCTTTGGGCCGGAGCAGCACGCAGAAACACCTAGATTGCAGATAAGGGCTTCTTGACATTGACCGCGACCAATATTGAAGATGCACAATCTTCTTGCAATTCCGGCCGAACGAAAGAACATATCTGCTCAAAACTTTCTGTGCAGGTGCAGACAGTGGCACCCGACATGCCTGCGTTGTCGTTTTCCGCCGGGCACTCTTTGGGCCGGCGCAGCACGCAGAAACACCTAGATTGAAGATAAGCGCCTTTTTGTCATTGACCGCGACCTACATTGAAGATGCACAATCTTCTTTCAATTCCGGCCGAACGGAAGGAGATATCTGCTCAAAACTTTCTGTGCAGGTGCAGACAGTGGCACCCGACATGCCTGCGTTGTCGTTTTCCACCGGGCACTCTTTGGGCCGGCGCAGCACGCAGAAACACCTAGATTGAAGATAAGCGCCTTTTGCCATTGACCGCGACGAACATAGAAGATGCACAAACTTCTTGCAATTCCGGCCGAATGGAAGGAGATATCTGCTCAAAACTTTCTGTGCAGGTGTAGACAATGGCACCCGACATGCCTGCGTTGTCGTTATCCGCCGGGCACTCTTTGGGCCGGAGCAGCACGCAGAAACACCTAGATTGCAGATAAGGGCTTTTTGACATTGACCGCGACCAATATTGAAGATGCACAATCTTCTTGCAATTCCGGCCGAACGAAAGAAGATATCTGCTCAAAACTTTCTGTGCAGGTGCAGACAGTGGCACCCGACATGCCTGCCTTGTCGTTTTCCGCCGGGCACTCTTTGGGCCGGCGCAGCACGCAGAAACACCTAGATTGAAGATAAGCGCCTTTTTGTCATTGACCGAGACCTACATTGAAGATGCACAATCTTCTTTCAATTCCGGCCGAACGGAAGGAGATATCTGCTCAAAACTTTCTGTGCAGGTGCAGACAGTGGCACCCGACATGCCTGCGTTGTCGTTTTCCACCGGGCACTCTTTGGGCCGGCGCAGCACGCAGAAACACCTAGATTGAAGATAAGCGCCTTTTGCCATTGACCGCGACGAACATAGAAGATGCACAAACGTCTTGCAATTCCGGCCGAATGGAAGGAGATATCTGCTCAAAACTTTCTGTGCAGGTGCAGACAGTGGTACCCGACATGCCTGCGTTGTCGTTTTCCGCCGGGCACTCTTTGGGCCGGAGCAGCACGCAGAAACACCTAGATTGAAGATAAGCGCCTTTTGTCATTGACCGCGACGAACATAGAAGATGCACAAACTTCTTGCAATTCCGGCCGAATGGAAGGAGATATCTGCTCAAAACTTTCTGTGCAGGTGTAGACAGTGGCACCCGACATGCCTGCGTTGTCGTTTTCCGCCGGGCACTCTTTGGGCCGGAGCAGCACGCAGAAACACCTAGATTGAAGATAAGCGCCTTTTGTCATTGACCGCGACGAACATAGAAGATGCACAAACTTCTTGCAATTCCGGCCGAATGGAAGGAGATATCTGCTCAAAACTTTCTGTGCAGGTGTAGACAGTGGCACCCGACATGCCTGCGTTGTCGTTTTCCGCCGGGCACTCTTTGGGCCGGAGCAGCACGCAGAAACACCTAGATTGAAGATAAGCGCCTTTTGCCATTGACCGCGACGAACATAGAAGATGCACAATCTTCTTTCAATTCCGGCAGAACGGAAGGAGATATCTGCTCAAACCTTTCTGTGCAGGTGCAGACAGTGGCACCCGACATGCCTGGGTTGTCGTTTTCCGCCGGGCACTCTTTGGGCCGGAGCAGCACGCAGAAACACCTAGATTGAAGATAAGCGCCTTTTGTCATTGACCGCGACGAACATAGAAGATGCACAATCTTCTTTCAATTCCGGCCGAACGGAAGGAGATATCTGCTCAAAACTTTCTGTGCAGGTGTAGACAGTGGCACCCGACATGCCTGCGTTGTCGTTTTCCGCCGGGCACTCTTTGGGCCGGAGCAGCACGCAGAAACACCTAGATTGAAGATAAGCGCCTTTTGCCATTGACCGCGACGAACATAGAAGATGCACAATCTTCTTTCAATTCCGGCAGAACGGAAGGAGATATCTGCTCAAACCTTTCTGTGCAGGTGAAGACAGTGGCACCCGACATGCCTGGGTTGTCGTTTTCCGCCGGGCACTCTTTGGGCCGGCGCAGCACGCAGAAACACCTAGATTGAAGATAAGCGCCTTTTTGTCATTGACCGCGACCTACATTGAAGATGCACAATCTTCTTTCAATTCCGGCCGAACGGAAGGAGATATCTGCTCAAAACTTTCTGTGCAGGTGCAGACAGTGGCACCTGACATGCCTGCGTTGTCGTTTTCCACCGGGCACTCTTTGGGCCGGCGCAGCACGCAGAAACACCTAGATTGAAGATAAGCGCCTTTTGCCATTGACCGCGACGAACATAGAAGATGCACAAACATCTTGCAATTCCGGCTGAATGGAAGGAGATATCTGCTCAAAACTTTCTGTGCAGGTGTAGACAGTGGCACCCGACATGCCTGCGTTGTCGTTTTCCGCCGGGCACTCTTTGGGCCGGAGCAGCACGCAGAAACACCTAGATTGCAGATAAGGGCTTTTTGACATTGACCGCGACCAATATTGAAGATGCAAAAACGTCTTGCAATTCCGGCCGAACGAAAGAAGATATCTGCTCAAAACTTTCTGTGCAGGTGCAGACAGTGGCACCCGACATGCCTGCGTTGTCGTTTTCCGCCGGGCACTCTTTGGGCCGGCGCAGCACGCAGAAACACCTAGATTGAAGATAAGCGCCTTTTTGTCATTGACCGCGACCTACATTGAAGATGCACAATCTTCTTTCAATTCCGGCCGAACGGAAGGAGATATCTGCTCAATACTTTCTGTGCAGGTGCAGACAGTGGCACCCGACATGCCTGCGTTGTCGTTTTCCGCCGGGCACTCTTTGGGCCGGCGCAGCACGCAGAAACACCTAGATTGAAGATAAGCGCCTTTTTGTCATTGACCGCGACCTACATTGAAGATGCACAATCTTCTTTCAATTCCGGCCGAATGGAAGGAGATATCTGCTCAAAACTTTCTGTGCAGGTGCAGACAGTGGCACCCGACATGCCTGCGTTGTCGTTTTCCGCCGGGCACTCTTTGGGCCGGCGCAGCACGCAGAAACACCTAGATTGAAGATAAGTGCCTTTTGCCATTCACCGCGACGAACATAGAAGATGCACAAACTTCTTGCAATTCCGGCCGAATGGAAGGAGATATCTGCTCAAAACTTTCTGTGCAGGTGTAGACAATGGCAACCGACATGCCTGCGTTGTCGTTATCCGCCGGGCACTCTTTGGGCCGGAGCAGAACGCAGAAACACCTAGATTGCAGATAAGGGCTTCTTGACATTGACCGCGACCAATATTGAAGATGCACAATCTTCTTGCAATTCCGGCCGAACGAAAGAACATATCTGCTCAAAACTTTCTGTGCAGGTGCAGACAGTGGCACCCGACATGCCTGCCTTGTCGTTTTCCGCCGGGCACTCTTTGGGCCGGCGCAGCACGCAGAAACACCTAGATTGAAGATAAGCGCCTTTTTGTCATTGACCGAGACCTACATTGAAGATGCACAATCTTCTTTCAATTCCGGCCGAACGGAAGGAGATATCTGCTCAAAACTTTCTGTGCAGGTGCAGACAGTGGCACCCGACATGCCTGCGTTGTCGTTTTCCACCGGGCACTCTTTGGGCCGGCGCAGCACGCAGAAACACCTAGATTGAAGATAAGCGCCTTTTGCCATTGACCGCGACGAACATAGAAGATGCACAAACGTCTTGCAATTCCGGCCGAATGGAAGGAGATATCTGCTCAAAACTTTCTGTGCAGGTGCAGACAGTGGCACCCGACATGCCTGCGTTGTCGTTTTCCGCCGGGCACTCTTTGGGCCGGAGCAGCACGCAGAAACACCTAGATTGAAGATAAGCGCCTTTTGTCATTGACCGCGACGAACATAGAAGATGCACAAACTTCTTGCAATTCCGGCCGAATGGAAGGAGATATCTGCTCAAAACTTTCTGTGCAGGTGCAGACAGTGGCACCCGACATGCCTGCGTTGTCGTTTTCCGCCGGGCACTCTTTGGGCCGGAGCAGCACGCAGAAACACCTAGATTGAAGATAAGCGCCTTTTGTCATTGACCGCGACGAACATAGAAGATGCACAAACTTCTTGCAATTCCGGCCGAATGGAAGGAGATATCTGCTCAAAACTTTCTGTGCAGGTGTAGACAGTGGCACCCGACATGCCTGCGTTGTCGTTTTCCGCCGGGCACTCTTTGGGCCGGAGCAGCACGCAGAAACACCTAGATTGAAGATAAGCGCCTTTTGCCATTGACCGCGACGAACATAGAAGATGCACAATCTTCTTTCAATTCCGGCAGAACGGAAGGAGATATCTGCTCAAACCTTTCTGTGCAGGTGCAGACAGTGGCACCCGACATGCCTGCCTTGTCGTTTTCCGCCGGGCACTCTTTGGGCCGGCGCAGCACGCAGAAACACCTAGATTGAAGATAAGCGCCTTTTTGTCATTGACCGCGACCTACATTGAAGATGCACAATCTTCTTTCAATTCCGGCCGAACGGAAGGAGATATCTGCTCAAAACTTTCTGTGCAGGTGCAGACAGTGGCACCCGACATGCCTGCGTTGTCGTTTTCAGCCGGGCACTCTTTGGGCCGGCGCAGCACGCAGAAACACCTAGATTGCAGTTAAGGGCTTTTTGACATTGACCGCGACCAATATTGCAGATGCACAAACGTCTTGCAATTCCGGCCGAACGAAAGAAGATATCTGCTCAAAACTTTCTGTGCAGGTGCAGACAGTGGCACCCGACATGCCTGCGTTGTCGTTTTCCGCCGGGCACTCTTTGGGCCGGCGCAGCACGCAGAAACACCTAGATTGAAGATAAGCGCCTTTTGCCATTGACCGCGATGAACATAGAAGATGCACAAACGTCTTGCAATTCCGGCCGAATGGAAGGAGATATCTGCTCAAAACTTTCTGTGCAGGTGTAGACAGTGGCACCCGACATGCCTGCGTTGTCGTTTTCCGCCGGACACTCTTTGGGCCGGAGCAGCACGCAGAAACACCTAGATTGAAGATAAGCGCCTTTTGCCATTGACCGCGACGAACATAGAAGATGCACACACTTCTTGCAATTCCGGCCGAATGGAAGGAGATATCTGCTCAAAACTTTCTGTACTGGTGCAGACAGTGGCACCCGACATGTCTGCGTTGTCGTTTTCAGCCGGGCACTCTTTGGGCCGGCGCAGCACGCAGAAACACCTAGATTGCAGATAAGGGCTTTTTGACATTGACCGCGACCTTTATTGCAGATGCACAAACGTCTTGCAATTCCGGCCGAACGAAAGAAGATATCTGCTCAAAACTTTCTGTGCAGGTGCAGACAGTGGCACCCGACATGCCTGCGTTGTCGTTTTCCGCCGGGCACTCTTTGGGCCGGCGCAGCACGCAGAAACACCTAGATTGAAGATAAGCGCCTTTTGCCATTGACCGCGACGAACATAGAAGATGCACAAACGTCTTGCAATTCCGGCCGAATGGAAGGAAATATCTGCTCAAAACTTTCTGTGCAGGTGTAGACAGTGGCACCCGACATGCCTGCGTTGTCGTTTTCCGCCGGGCACTCTTTGGGCCGGAGCAGCACGCAGAAACACCTAGATTGCAGATAAGGGCTTTTTGACATTGACCGCGACCAATATTGCAGATGCACAAACGTCTTGCAATTCCGGCCGAACGAAAGAAGATATCTGCTCAAAACTTTCTGTGCAGGTGCAGACAGTGGCACCCGACATGCCTGCGTTGTCGTTTTCCGCCGGGCACTCTTTGGGCCGGCGCAGCACGCAGAAACACCTAGATTGAAGATAAGCGCCTTTTTGTCATTGACCGCGACCTACATTGAAGATGCACAATCTTCTTTCAATTCCGGCCGAACGGAAGGAGATATCTGCTCAAAACATTATGTGCAGGTGCAGACAGTGGCACCCGACATGCCTGCGTTGTCGTTTTCCGCCGGGCACTCTTTGGGCCGGCGCAGCACGCAGAAACACCTAGATTGAAGATAAGCGCCTTTTTGTCATTGACCGCAACCTACATTGAAGATGCACAATCTTCTTTCAATTCCGGCCGAACGGAAGGAGATATCTGCTCAAAACATTATGTGCAGGTGCAGACAGTGGCACCCGACATGCCTGCGTTGTCGTTTTCCGCCGGGCACTCTTTGGGCCGGCGCAGCACGCAGAAACACCTAGATTGAAGATAAGCGCCTTTTGCCATTGACCGCGACGAACATAGAAGATGCACAATCTTCTTTCAATTCCGGCAGAACGGAAGGAGATATCTGCTCAAACCTTTCTGTGCAGGTGCAGACAGTGGCACCCGACATGCCTGCCTTGTCGTTTTCCGCCGGGCACTCTTTGGGCCGGCGCAGCACGCAGAAACACCTAGATTGAAGATAAGCGCCTTTTTGTCATTGACCGCGACCTACATTGAAGATGCACAATCTTCTTTCAATTCCGGCCGAACGGAAGGAGATATCTGCTCAAAACTTTCTGTGCAGGTGCAGACAGTGGCACCCGACATGCCTGCGTTGTCGTTTTCAGCCGGGCACTCTTTGGGCCGGCGCAGCACGCAGAAACACCTAGATTGCAGATAAGGGCTTTTTGACATTGACCGCGACCAATATTGCAGATGCACAAACGTCTTGCAATTCCGGCCGAACGAAAGAAGATATCTGCTCAAAACTTTCTGTGCAGGTGCAGACAGTGGCACCCGACATGCCTGCGTTGTCGTTTTCCGCCGGGCACTCTTTGGGCCGGAGCAGCACGCAGAAACACCTAGATTGCAGATAAGGGCTTTTTGACATTGACCGCGACCAATATTGCAGATGCACAAACGTCTTGCAATTCCGGCCGAACGAAAGAAGATATCTGCTCAAAACTTTCTGTGCAGGTGCAGACAGTGGCACCCGACATGCCTACGTTGTCGTTTTCCGCCGGGCACTCTTTGGGCCGGCGCAGCACGCAGAAACACCTAGATTGAAGATAAGCGCCTTTTTGTCATTGACCGCGACCTACATTGAAGATGCACAATCTTCTTTCAATTCCGGCCGAACGGAAGGAGATATCTGCTCAAAAAATTATGTGCAAGGTGCAGACAGTGGCACCCGACATGCCTGCGTTGTCGTTTTCCGCCGGGCACTCTTTGGTCCGGCGCAGCACGCAGAAACACCTAGATTGAAGATAAGCGCCTTTTTGTCATTGACCGCGACCTACATTGAAGATGCACAATCTTCTTTCAATTCCGGCCGAACGGAAGGAGATATCTGCTCAAAACTTTCTGTGCAGGTGCAGACAGTGGCACCCGACATGCCTGCGTTGTCGTTTTCCACCGGGCACTCTTTGGGCCGGCGCAGCACGCAGAAACACCTAGATTGAAGATAAGCGCCTTTTGCCATTGACCGCGACGAACATAGAAGATGCACAAACGTCTTGCAATTCCGGCCGAATGGAAGGAGATATCTGCTCAAAACTTTCTGTGCAGGTGTAGACAGTGGCACCCGACATGCCTGCGTTGTCGTTTTCCGCCGGGCACTCTTTGGGCCGGAGCAGCACGCAGAAACACCTAGATTGCAGATAAGGGCTTTTTGACATTGACCGCGACCAATATTGCAGATGCACAAACGTCTTGCAATTCCGGCCGAACGAAAGGAGATATCTGCTCAAAACTTTCTGTGCAGGTGCAGACAGTGGCACCCGACATGCCTGCGTTGTCGTTTTCCGCCAGGCACTCTTTGGGCCGGCGCAGCACGCAGAAACACCTAGATTGAAGATAAGCGCCTTTTTGTCATTGACCGCGACCTACATTGAAGATGCACAATCTTCTTTCAATTCCGGCCGAACGGAAGGAGATATCTGCTCAAAACAGTATGTGCAGGTGCAGACAGTGGCACCCGACATGCCTGCGTTGTCGTTTTCCGCCGGGCACTCTTTGGTCCGGCGCAGCACGCAGAAACACCTAGATTGAAGATAAGCGCCTTTTTGTCATTGACCGCGACCTACATTGAAGATGCACAATCTTCTTTCAATTCCGGCCGAACGGAAGGAGATATCTGCTCAAAACTTTCTGTGCAGGTGCAGACAGTGGCACCCGACATGCCTGCGTTGTCGTTTTCCGCCGGGCACTCTTTGGGCCGGCGCAGCACGCAGAAACACCTAGATTGAAGATAAGCGCCTTTTGCCATTCACCGCGACGAACATAGAAGATGCACAAACGTCTTGCAATTCCGGCCGAATGAAAGGAGATATCTGCTCAAAACTTTCTGTGCAGGTGTAGACAATGGCACCCGACATGCCTGCGTTGTCGTTTTCCGCCGGGCACTCTTTGGGCCGGAGCAGCACGCAGAAACACCTAGATTGCAGATAAGGGCTTTTTGACATTGACCGCGACCAATATTGCAGATGCACAAACGTCTTGCAATTCCGGCCGAACGAAAGAAGATATCTGCTCAAAACTTTCTGTGCAGGTGCAGACAGTGGCACCCGACATGCCTGCGTTGTCGTTTTCCGCCGGGCACTCTTTGGGCCGGCGCAGCACGCAGAAACACCTAGATTGAAGATAAGCGCCTTTTTGTCATTGACCGCGACCTACATTGAAGATGCACAATCTTCTTTCAATTCCGGCCGAACGGAAGGAGATATCTGCTCAAAACTTTCTGTGCAGGTGCAGACAGTGGCACCCGACATGCCTGCGTTGTCGTTTTCCACCGGGCACTCTTTGGGCCGGTGCAGCACGCAGAAACACCTAGATTGAAGATAAGCGCCTTTTGCCATTCACCGCGACGAACATAGAAGATGCACAAACTTCTTGCAATTCCGGCCGAATGGAAGGAGATATCTGCTCAAAACTTTCTGTGCAGGTGTAGACAATGGCACCCGACATGCCTGCGTTGTCGTTATCCGCCGGGCACTCTTTGGGCCGGAGCAGCACGCAGAAACACCTAGATTGCAGATAAGGGCTTTTTGACATTGACCGCGACCAATATTGAAGATGCACAATCTTCTTGCAATTCCGGCCGAACGAAAGAAGATATCTGCTCAAAACTTTCTGTGCAGGTGCAGACAGTGGCACCCGACATGCCTGCCTTGTCGTTTTCCGCCGGGCACTCTTTGGGCCGGCGCAGCACGCAGAAACACCTAGATTGAAGATAAGCGCCTTTTTGTCATTGACCGAGACCTACATTGAAGATGCACAATCTTCTTTCAATTCCGGCCGAACGGAAGGAGATATCTGCTCAAAACTTTCTGTGCAGGTGCAGACAGTGGCACCCGACATGCCTGCGTTGTCGTTTTCCACCGGGCACTCTTTGGGCCGGCGCAGCACGCAGAAACACCTAGATTGAAGATAAGCGCCTTTTGCCATTGACCGCGACGAACATAGAAGATGCACAAACGTCTTGCAATTCCGGCCGAATGGAAGGAGATATCTGCTCAAAACTTTCTGTGCAGGTGCAGACAGTGGCACCCGACATGCCTGCGTTGTCGTTTTCCGCCGGGCACTCTTTGGGCCGGAGCAGCACGCAGAAACACCTAGATTGAAGATAAGCGCCTTTTGTCATTGACCGCGACGAACATAGAAGATGCACAAACTTCTTCCAATTCCGGCCGAATGGAAGGAGATATCTGCTCAAAACTTTCTGTGCAGGTGCAGACAGTGGCACCCGACATGCCTGCGTTGTCGTTTTCCGCCGGGCACTCTTTGGGCCGGAGCAGCACGCAGAAACACCTAGATTGAAGATAAGCGCCTTTTTGTCATTGACCGCGACCTACATTGAAGATGCACAATCTTCTTTCAATTCCGGCCGAACGGAAGGAGATATCTGCTCAAAACTTTCTGTGCAGGTGCAGACAGTGGCACCCGACATGCATGCGTTGTCGTTTTCAGCCGGGCACTCTTTGGGCCGGCGCAGCACGCAGAAACACCTAGATTGCAGATAAGGGCTTTTTGACATTGACCGCGACCAATATTGCAGATGCACAAACGTCTTGCAATTCCGGCCGAACGAAAGAAGATATCTGCTCAAAACTTTCTGTGCAGGTGCAGACAGTGGCACCCGACATGCCTGCGTTGTCGTTTTCCGCCGGGCACTCTTTGGGCCGGAGCAGCACGCAGAAACACCTAGATTGCAGATAAGGGCTTTTTGACATTGACCGCGACCAATATTGCAGATGCACAAACGTCTTGCAATTCCGGCCGAACGAAAGAAGATATCTGCTCAAAACTTTCTGTGCAGGTGCAGACAGTGGCACCCGACATGCCTGCGTTGTCGTTTTCCGCCGGGCACTCTTTGGGCCGGCGCAGCACGCAGAAACACCTAGATTGAAGATAAGCACCTTTTTGTCATTGACCGCGACCTACATTGAAGATGCACAATCTTCTTTCAATTCCGGCCGAACGGAAGGAGATATCTGCTCAAACCTTTCTGTGCAGGTGTAGACAATGGCACCCGACATGCCTGCGTTGTCGTTTTCCGCCGGGCACTCTTTGGGCCAGAGCAGCTCGCAGAAACACTTAGATTGCAGATAAGGGCTTTTTGACATTGACCGCGACCAATATTGAAGATGCACAAACGTCTTGCAATTCCGGCCGAACGAAAGAAGATATCTGCTCAAAACTTTCTGTGCAGGTGCAGACAGTGGCACCCGACATGCCTGCGTTGTCGTTTTCCGCCGGGCACTCTTTGGTCCGGCGCAGCACGCAGAAACACCTAGATTGAAGATAAGCGCCTTTTTGTCATTGACCGCGACCTACATTGAAGATGCACAATCTTCTTTCAATTCCGGCCGAACGGAAGGAGATATCTGCTCAAAACTTTCTGTGCAGGTGCAGACAGTGGCACCCGACATGCCTGCGTTGTCGTTTTCCACCGGGCACTCTTTGGGCCGGCGCAGCACGCAGAAACACCTAGATTGAAGATAAGCGCCTTTTGCCATTGACCGCGACGAACATAGAAGATGCACAAACGTCTTGCAATTCCGGCCGAATGGAAGGAGATATCTGCTCAAAACTTTCTGTGCAGGTGTAGACAGTGGCACCCGACATGCCTGCGTTGTCGTTTTCCGCCGGGCACTCTTTGGGCCGGAGCAGCACGCAGAAACACCTAGATTGCAGATAAGGGCTTTTTGACATTGACCGCGACCAATATTGCAGATGCACAAACGTCTTGCAATTCCGGCCGAACGAAAGGAGATATCTGCTCAAAACTTTCTGTGCAGGTGCAGACAGTGGCACCCGACATGCCTGCGTTGTCGTTTTCCGCCAGGCACTTTTTGGGCCGGCGCAGCACGCAGAAACACCTAGATTGAAGATAAGCGCCTTTTGCCATTCACCGCGACGAACATAGAAGATGCACAAACGTCTTGCAATTCCGGCCGAATGAAAGGAGATATCTGCTCAAAACTTTCTGTGCAGGTGTAGACAATGGCACCCGACATGCCTGCGTTGTCGTTTTCCGCCGGGCACTCTTTGGGCCGGAGCAGCACGCAGAAACACCTAGATTGCAGATAAGGGCTTTTTGACATTGACCGCGACCAATATTGCAGATGCACAAACGTCTTTCAATTCCGGCCGAACGAAAGAAGATATCTGCTCAAAACTTTCTGTGCAGGTGCAGACAGTGGCACCCGACATGCCTGCGTTGTCGTTTTCCGCCGGGCACTCTTTGGGCCGGCGCAGCACGCAGAAACACCTAGATTGAAGATAAGAGCCTTTTTGTCATTGACCGCGACCTACATTGAAGATGCACAATCTTCTTTCAATTCCGGCCGAATGGAAGGAGATATCTGCTCAAAACTTTCTGTGCAGGTGTAGACAATGGCACCCGACATGCCTGCGTTGTCGTTATCCGCCGGGCACTCTTTGGGCCGGAGCAGCACGCAGAAACACCTAGATTGCAGATAAGGGCTTTTTGACATTGACCGCGACCAATATTGAAGATGCACAATCTTCTTGCAATTCCGGCCGAACGAAAGAAGATATCTGCTCAAAACTTTCTGTGCAGGTGCAGACAGTGGCACCCGACATGCCTGCCTTGTCGTTTTCCGCCGGGCACTCTTTGGGCCGGCGCAGCACGCAGAAACACCTAGATTGAAGATAAGCGCCTTTTTGTCATTGACCGAGACCTACATTGAAGATGCACAATCTTCTTTCAATTCCGGCCGAACGGAAGGAGATATCTGCTCAAAACTTTCTGTGCAGGTGCAGACAGTGGCACCCGACATGCCTGCGTTGTCGTTTTCCACCGGGCACTCTTTGGGCCGGCGCAGCACGCAGAAACACCTAGATTGAAGATAAGCGCCTTTTGCCATTGACCGCGACGAACATAGAAGATGCACAAACGTCTTGCAATTCCGGCCGAATGGAAGGAGATATCTGCTCAAAACTTTCTGTGCAGGTGCAGACAGTGGCACCCGACATGCCTGCGTTGTCGTTTTCCGCCGGGCACTCTTTGGGCCGGAGCAGCACGCAGAAACACCTAGATTGAAGATAAGCGCCTTTTGTCATTGACCGCGACGAACATAGAAGATGCACAAACTTCTTGCAATTCCGGCCGAATGGAAGGAGATATCTGCTCAAAACTTTCTGTGCAGGTGCAGACAGTGGCACCCGACATGCCTGCGTTGTCGTTTTCCGCCGGGCACTCTTTGGGCCGGAGCAGCACGCAGAAACACCTAGATTGAAGATAAGCGCCTTTTGTCATTGACCGCGACGAACATAGAAGATGCACAAACTTCTTGCAATTCCGGCCGAATGGAAGGAGATATCTGCTCAAAACTTTCTGTGCAGGTGTAGACAGTGGCACCCGACATGCCTGCGTTGTCGTTTTCCGCCGGGCACTCTTTGGGCCGGAGCAGCACGCAGAAACACCTAGATTGAAGATAAGCGCCTTTTGCCATTGACCGCGACGAACATAGAAGATGCACAATCTTCTTTCAATTCCGGCAGAACGGAAGGAGATATCTGCTCAAACCTTTCTGTGCAGGTGCAGACAGTGGCACCCGACATGCCTGCCTTGTCGTTTTCCGCCGGGCACTCTTTGGGCCGGCGCAGCACTCAGAAACACCTAGATTGAAGATAAGCGCCTTTTTGTCATTGACCGCGACCTACATTGAAGATGCACAATCTTCTTTCAATTCCGGCCGAACGGAAGGAGATATCTGCTCAAAACTTTCTGTGCAGGTGCAGACAGTGGCACCCGACATGCCTGCGTTGTCGTTTTCAGCCGGGCACTCTTTGGGCCGGCGCAGCACGCAGAAACACCTAGATTGCAGATAAGGGCTTTTTGACATTGACCGCGACCAATATTGCAGATGCACAAACGTCTTGCAATTCCGGCCGAACGAAAGAAGATATCTGCTCAAAACTTTCTGTGCAGGTGCAGACAGTGGCACCCGACATGCCTGCGTTGTCGTTTTCCGCCGGGCACTCTTTGGGCCAGAGCAGCTCGCAGAAACACTTAGATTGCAGATAAGGGCTTTTTGACATTGACCGCGACCAATATTGAAGATGCACAAACGTCTTGCAATTCCGGCCGAACGAAAGAAGATATCTGCTCAAAACTTTCTGTGCAGGTGCAGACAGTGGCACCCGACATGCCTGCGTTGTCGTTTTCCGCCGGGCACTCTTTGGTCCGGCGCAGCACGCAGAAACACCTAGATTGAAGATAAGCGCCTTTTTGTCATTGACCGCGACCTACATTGAAGATGCACAATCTTCTTTCAATTCCGGCCGAACGGAAGGAGATATCTGCTCAAAACTTTCTGTGCAGGTGCAGACAGTGGCACCCGACATGCCTGCGTTGTCGTTTTCCACCGGGCACTCTTTGGGCCGGCGCAGCACGCAGAAACACCTAGATTGAAGATAAGCGCCTTTTGCCATTGACCGCGACGAACATAGAAGATGCACAAACGTCTTGCAATTCCGGCCGAATGGAAGGAGATATCTGCTCAAAACTTTCTGTGCAGGTGTAGACAGTGGCACCCGACATGCCTGCGTTGTCGTTTTCCGCCGGGCACTCTTTGGGCCGGAGCAGCACGCAGAAACACCTAGATTGCAGATAAGGGCTTTTTGACATTGACCGCGACCAATATTGCAGATGCACAAACGTCTTGCAATTCCGGCCGAACGAAAGGAGATATCTGCTCAAAACTTTCTGTGCAGGTGCAGACAGTGGCACCCGACATGCCTGCGTTGTCGTTTTCCGCCAGGCACTTTTTGGGCCGGCGCAGCACGCAGAAACACCTAGATTGAAGATAAGCGCCTTTTTGTCATTGACCGCGACCTACATTGAAGATGCACAATCTTCTTTCAATTCCGGCCGAACGGAAGGAGATATCTGCTCAAAACAGTATGTGCAGGTGCAGACAGTGGCACCCGACATGCCTGCGTTGTCGTTTTCCGCCGGGCACTCTTTGGGCCGGCGCAGCACGCAGAAACACCTAGATTGAAGATAAGCGCCTTTTTGTCATTGACCGCGACCTACATTGAAGATGCACAATCTTCTTTCAATTCCGGCCGAACGGAAGGAGATATCTGCTCAAAACTTTCTGTGCAGGTGCAGACAGTGGCACCCGACATGCCTGCGTTGTCGTTTTCAGCCGGGCACTCTTTGGGCCGGCGCAGCACGCAGAAACACCTAGATTGCAGATAAGGGCTTTTTGACATTGACCGCGACCAATATTGCAGATGCACAAACGTCTTGCAATTCCGGCCGAACGAAAGAAGATATCTGCTCAAAACTTTCTGTGCAGGTGCAGACAGTGGCACCCGACATGCCTGCGTTGTCGTTTTCCGCCGGGCACTCTTTGGTCCGGCGCAGCACGCAGAAACACCTAGATTGAAGATAAGCGCCTTTTTGTCATTGACCGCGACCTACATTGAAGATGCACAATCTTCTTTCAATTCCGGCCGAACGGAAGGAGATATCTGCTCAAAACTTTCTGTGCAGGTGCAGACAGTGGCACCCGACATGCCTGCGTTGTCGTTTTCCACCGGGCACTCTTTGGGCCGGCGCAGCACGCAGAAACACCTAGATTGAAGATAAGCGCCTTTTGCCATTGACCGCGACGAACATAGAAGATGCACAAACGTCTTGCAATTCCGGCCGAATGGAAGGAGATATCTGCTCAAAACTTTCTGTGCAGGTGTAGACAGTGGCACCCGACATGCCTGCGTTGTCGTTTTCCGCCGGGCACTCTTTGGGCCGGAGCAGCACGCAGAAACACCTAGATTGCAGATAAGGGCTTTTTGACATTGACCGCGACCAATATTGCAGATGCACAAACGTCTTGCAATTCCGGCCGAACGAAAGGAGATATCTGCTCAAAACTTTCTGTGCAGGTGCAGACAGTGGCACCCGACATGCCTGCGTTGTCATTTTCCGCCAGGCACTTTTTGGGCCGGCGCAGCACGCAGAAACACCTAGATTGAAGATAAGCGCCTTTTTGTCATTGACCGCGACCTACATTGAAGATGCACAATCTTCTTTCAATTCCGGCCGAACGGAAGGAGATATCTGCTCAAAACAGTATGTGCAGGTGCAGACAGTGGCACCCGACATGCCTGCGTTGTCGTTTTCCGCCGGGCACTCTTTGGGCCGGCGCAGCACGCAGAAACACCTAGATTGAAGATAAGCGCCTTTTTGTCATTGACCGCGACCTACATTGAAGATGCACAATCTTCTTTCAATTCCGGCCGAACGGAAGGAGATATCTGCTCAAAACTTTCTGTGCAGGTGCAGACAGTGGCACCCGACATGCCTGCGTTGTCGTTTTCAGCCGGGCACTCTTTGGGCCGGCGCAGCACGCAGAAACACCTAGATTGCAGATAAGGGCTTTTTGACATTGACCGCGACCAATATTGCAGATGCACAAACGTCTTGCAATTCCGGCCGAACGAAAGAAGATATCTGCTCAAAACTTTCTGTGCAGGTGCAGACAGTGGCACCCGACATGCCTGCGTTGTCGTTTTCCGCCGGGCACTCTTTGGGCCGGCGCAGCACGCAGAAACACCTAGATTGAAGATAAGCGCCTTTTGCCATTGACCGCGATGAACATAGAAGATGCACAAACGTCTTGCAATTCCGGCCGAATGGAAGGAGATATCTGCTCAAAACTTTCTGTGCAGGTGTAGACAGTGGCACCCGACATGCCTGCGTTGTCGTTTTCCGCCGGACACTCTTTGGGCCGGAGCAGCACGCAGAAACACCTAGATTGAAGATAAGCGCCTTTTGCCATTGACCGCGACGAACACTTCTTGCAATTCCGGCCGAATGGAAGGAGATATCTGCTCAAAACTTTCTGTACTGGTGCAGACAGTGGCACCCGACATGTCTGCGTTGTCGTTTTGCAATTCCGGCCGAATGGAAGGAGATATCTGCTCAAAACTTTCTGTACTGGTGCAGACAGTGGCACCCGACATGTCTGCGTTGTCGTTTTCAGCCGGGCACTCTTTGGGCCGGCGCAGCACGCAGAAACACCTAGATTGCAGATAAGGGCTTTTTGACATTGACCGCGACCAATATTGCAGATGCACAAACGTCTTGCAATTCCGGCCGAACGAAAGAAGATATCTGCTCAAAACTTTCTGTGCAGGTGCAGACAGTGGCACCCGACATGCCTGCGTTGTCGTTTTCCGCCGGGCACTCTTTGGGCCGGCGCAGCACGCAGAAACACCTAGATTGAAGATAAGCGCCTTTTGCCATTCACCGCGACGAACATAGAAGATGCACAAACTTCTTGCAATTCCGGCCGAACGAAAGAAGATATCTGCTCAAAACTTTCTGTGCAGGTGCAGACAGTGGCACCCGACATGCCTGCCTTATCGTTTTCCGCCGGACACTCTTTGGGCCGGCGCAGCACACAGAAACACCTAGATTGAAGATAAGCGCCTTTTGCCATTGACCGCGACGAACATAGAAGATGCACAAACGTCTTGCAATTCCGGCCGAATGGAAGGAGATATCTGCTCAAAACTTTCTGTGCAGGTGCAGACAGTGGCACCCGACATGCCTGCGTTGTCGTTTTCCGCCGGGCACTCTTTGGGCCGGAGCAGCACGCAGAAACACCTAGATTGCAGATAAGGGCTTTTTGACATTGACCGCGACCAATATTGCAGATGCACAAACGTCTTGCAATTCCGGCCGAACGAAAGAAGATATCTGCTCAAAACTTTCTGTGCAGGTGCAGACAGTGGCACCCGACATGCCTGCGTTGTCGTTTTCCGCCGGGCACTCTTTGGGCCGGCGCAGCACGCAGAAACACCTAGATTGAAGATAAGCGCCTTTTTGTCATTGACCGCGACCTACATTGAAGATGCACAATCTTCTTTCAATTCCGGCCGAACGGAAGGAGATATCTGCTCAAAAAATTATGTGCAAGGTGCAGACAGTGGCACCCGACATGCCTGCGTTGTCGTTTTCCGCCGGGCACTCTTTGGGCCGGCGCAGCACGCAGAAACACCTAGATTGAAGATAAGCGCCTTTTTGTCATTGACCGCGACCTACATTGAAGATGCACAATCTTCTTTCAATTCCGGCCGAACGGAAGGAGATATCTGCTCAAAACTTTCTGTGCAGGTGCAGACAGTGGCACCCGACATGCCTGCGTTGTCGTTTTCCGCCGGGCACTCTTTGGGCCAGAGCAGCACGCAGAAACACCTAGATTGAAGATAAGCGCCTTTTGTCATTGACCGCGACGAACATAGAAGATGCACAAACTTCTTGCAATTCTGGCCGAATGGAAGGAGATATCTGCTCAAAACTTTCTGTGCAGGTGTAGACAGTGGCACCCGACATGCCTGCGTTGTCGTTTTCCGCCGGGCACTCTTTGGGCCGGAGCAGCACGCAGAAACACCTAGATTGAAGATAAGCGCCTTTTGCCATTGACCGCGACGAACATAGAAGATGCACAATCTTCTTTCAATTCCGGCAGAACGGAAGGAGATATCTGCTCAAACCTTTCTGTACTGGTGCAGACAGTGGCACCCGACATGCCTGCGTTGTCGTTTTCAGCCGGGCACTCTTTGGGCCGGCGCAGCACGCAGAAACACCTAGATTGCAGATAAGGGCTTTTTGACATTGACCGCGACCATTATTGCAGATGCACAAACGTCTTGCAATTCCGGCCGAACGAAAGAAGATATCTGCTCAAAACTTTCTGTGCAGGTGCAGACAGTGGCACCCGACATGCCTGCGTTGTCGTTTTCCGCCGGGCACTCTTTGGGCCGGCGCAGCACGCAGAAACACCTAGATTGAAGATAAGCGCCTTTTGCCATTGACCGCGACGAACATAGAAGATGCACAAACGTCTTGCAATTCCGGCCGAATTGAAGGAGATATCTGCTCAAAACTTTCTGTGCAGGTGTAGACAGTGGCACCCGACATGCCTGCGTTGTCGTTTTCCGCCGGGCACTCTTTGGGCCGGAGCAGCACGCAGAAACACCTAGATTGCAGATAAGGGCTTTTTGACATTGACCGCGACCAATATTGCAGATGCACAAACGTCTTGCAATTCCGGCCGAACGAAAGAAGATATCTGCTCAAAACTTTCTGTGCAGGTGCAGACAGTGGCACCCGACATGCCTGCGTTGTCGTTTTCCGCCGGGCACTCTTTGGGCCGGCGCAGCACGCAGAAACACCTAGATTGAAGATAAGCGCCTTTTTGTCATTGACCGCGACCTACATTGAAGATGCACAATCTTCTTTCAATTCCGGCCGAACGGAAGGAGATATCTGCTCAAAACATTATGTGCAGGTGCAGACAGTGGCACCCGACATGCCTGCGTTGTCGTTTTCCGCCGGGCACTCTTTGGGCCGGCGCAGCACGCAGAAACACCTAGATTGAAGATAAGCGCCTTTTTGTCATTGACCGCGACCTACATTGAAGATGCACAATCTTCTTTCAATTCCGGCCGAACGGAAGGAGATATCTGCTCAAACCTTTCTGTACTGGTGCAGACAGTGGCACCCGACATGCCTGCGTTGTCGTTTACAACCGGGCACTCTTTGGGCCGGCGCAGCACGCAGAAACACCTAGATTGCAGATAAGGGCTTTTTGACATTGACCGCGACCAATATTGCAGATGCACAAACGTCTTGCAATTCCGGCCGAACGAAAGAAGATATCTGCTCAAAACTTTCTGTGCAGGTGCAGACAGTGGCACCCGACATGCCTGCGTTGTCGTTTTCCGCCGGGCACTCTTTGGGCCGGCGCAGCACGCAGAAACACCTAGATTGAAGATAAGCGCCTTTTGCCATTGACCGCGACGAACATAGAAGATGCACAATCTTCTTTCAATTCCGGCCGAACGGAAGGAGATATCTGCTCAAACCTTTCTGTGCAGGTGCAGACAGTGGCACCCGACATGACTGCCTTGTCGTTTTCCGCCGGGCACTCTTTGGGCCGGCGCAGCACGCAGAAACACCTAGATTGAAGATAAGCACCTTTTTGTCATTGACCGCGACCTACATTGAAGATGCACAATCTTCTTTCAATTCCGGCCGAACGGAAGGAGATATCTGCTCAAAACTTTCTGTGCAGGTGTAGACAATGGCACCCGACATGCCTGCGTTGTCGTTTTCCGCCGGGCACTCTTTGGGCCAGAGCAGCTCGCAGAAACACTTAGATTGCAGATAAGGGCTTTTTGACATTGACCGCGACCAATATTGAAGATGCACAAACGTCTTGCAATTCCGGCCGAACGAAAGAAGATATCTGCTCAAAACTTTCTGTGCAGGTGCAGACAGTGGCACCCGACATGCCTGCGTTGTCGTTTTCCGCCGGGCACTCTTTGGGCCGGCGCAGCACGCAGAAACACCTAGATTGAAGATAAGCGCCTTCTTGTCATTGACCGCGACCTTCATTGAAGATGCACAATCTTCTTTCAATTCCGGCCGAACGGAAGGAGATATCTGCTCAAAACTTTCTGTGCAGGTGCAGACAGTGGCACCTGACATGCCTGCGTTGTCGTTTTCCACCGGGCACTCTTTGGGCCGGCGCAGCACGCAGAAACACCTAGATTGAAGATAAGCGCCTTTTGCCTTTGACCGCGACGAACATAGAAGATGCACAAACGTCTTGCAATTCCGGCTGAATGGAAGGAGATATCTGCTCAAAACTTTCTGTGCAGGTGTAGACAGTGGCACCCGACATGCCTGCGTTGTCGTTTTCCGCCGGGCACTCTTTGGGCCGGAGCAGCACGCAGAAACACCTAGATTGCAGATAAGGGCTTTTTGACATTGACCGCGACCAATATTGCAGATGCACAAACGTCTTGCAATTCCGGCCGAACGAAAGAAGATATCTGCTCAAAACTTTCTGTGCAGGTGCAGACAGTGGCACCCGACATGCCTGCGTTGTCGTTTTCCGCCGGGCACTCTTTGGGCCGGCGCAGCACGCAGAAACACCTAGATTGAAGATAAGCGCCTTTTTGTCATTGACCGCGACCTACATTGAAGATGCACAATCTTCTTTCAATTCCGTCCGAACGGAAGGAGATATCTGCTCAAAACTTTCTGTGCAGGTGTAGACAATGGCACCCGACATGCCTGCGTTGTCGTTTTCCGCCGGGCACTCTTTGGGCCAGAGCAGCTCGCAGAAACACTTAGATTGCAGATAAGGGCTTTTTGACATTGACCGCGACCAATATTGAAGATGCACAAACGTCTTGCAATTCCGGCCGAACGAAAGAAGATATCTGCTCAAAACTTTCTGTGCAGGTGCAGACAGTGGCACCCGACATGCCTGCGTTGTCGTTTTCCGCCGGGCACTCTTTGGGCCGGCGCAGCACGCAGAAACACCTAGATTGAAGATAAGCGCCTTTTTGTCATTGACCGCGACCTACATTGAAGATGCACAATCTTCTTTCAATTCCGGCCGAACGGAAGGAGATATCTGCTCAAAACATTATGTGCAGGTGCAGACAGTGGCACCCGACATGCCTGCGTTGTCGTTTTCCGCCGGGCACTCTTTGGGCCGGCGCAGCACGCAGAAACACCTAGATTGAAGATAAGCGCCTTTTTGTCATTGACCGCGACCTACATTGAAGATGCACAATCTTCTTTCAATTCCGGCCGAACGGAAGGAGATATCTGCTCAAAACTTTCTGTGCAGGTGCAGACAGTGGCACCCGACATGCCTGCGTTGTCGTTTTCCGCCGGGCACTCTTTGGGCCGGAGCAGCGCGCAGAAACACCTAGATTGAAGATAAGCGCCTTTTTTCATTGACCGAGACGAACATAGAAGATTCACAAACTTCTTGCAATTCCGGCCGAATGGAAGGAGATATCTGCTCAAACCTTTCTGTGCAGGTGTAGACAGTGGCACCCGACATGCCTGCGTTGTCGTTTTCCGCCGGGCACTCTTTGGGCCGGAGCAGCACGCAGAAACACCTAGATTGAAGATAAGGGCTTTTTGACATTGACCGCGACCAATATTGCAGATGCACAAACGTCTTGCAATTCCGGCCGAACGAAAGAAGATATCTGCTCAAAACTTTCTGTGCAGGTGCAGACAGTGGCACCCGACATGCCTGCGTTGTCGTTTTCCGCCGGGCACTCTTTGGGCCGGCGCAGCACGCAGAAACACCTAGATTGAAGATAAGCGCCTTTTGCCATTGACCGCGATGAACATAGAAGATGCACAAACGTCTTGCAATTCCGGCCGAATGGAAGGAGATATCTGCTCAAAACTTTCTGTGCAGGTGTAGACAGTGGCACCCGACATGCCTGCGTTGTCGTTTTCCGCCGGACACTCTTTGGGCCGGAGCAGCACGCAGAAACACCTAGATTGAAGATAAGCGCCTTTTGCCATTGACCGCGACGAACATAGAAGATGCACACACTTCTTGCAATTCCGGCCGAATGGAAGGAGATATCTGCTCAAAACTTTCTGTACTGGTGCAGACAGTGGCACCCGACATGTCTGCGTTGTCGTTTTCAGCCGGGCACTCTTTGGGCCGGCGCAGCACGCAGAAACACCTAGATTGCAGATAAGGGCTTTTTGACATTGACCGCGACCAATATTGCAGATGCACAAACGTCTTGCAATTCCGGCCGAACGAAAGAAGATATCTGCTCAAAACTTTCTGTGCAGGTGCAGACAGTGGCACCCGACATGCCTGCGTTGTCGTTTTCCGCCGGGCACTCTTTGGGCCGGCGCAGCACGCAGAAACACCTAGATTGAAGATAAGCGCCTTTTGCCATTCACCGCGACGAACATAGAAGATGCACAAACTTCTTGCAATTCCGGCCGAACGAAAGAAGATATCTGCTCAAAACTTTCTGTGCAGGTGCAGACAGTGGCACCCGACATGCCTGCCTTGTCGTTTTCCGCCGGGCACTCTTTGGGCCGGCGCAGCACACAGAAACACCTAGATTGAAGATAAGCGCCTTTTGCCATTGACCGCGACGAACATAGAAGATGCACAAACGTCTTGCAATTCCGGCCGAATGGAAGGAGATATCTGCTCAAAACTTTCTGTGCAGGTGCAGACAGTGGCACCCGACATGCCTGCGTTGTCGTTTTCCGCCGGGCACTCTTTGGGCCGGAGCAGCACGCAGAAACACCTAGATTGCAGATAAGGGCTTTTTGACATTGACCGCGACCAATATTGCAGATGCACAAACGTCTTGCAATTCCGGCCGAACGAAAGAAGATATCTGCTCAAAACTTTCTGTGCAGGTGCAGACAGTGGCACCCGACATGCCTGCGTTGTCGTTTTCCGCCGGGCACTCTTTGGGCCGGCGCAGCACGCAGAAACACCTAGATTGAAGATAAGCGCCTTTTTGTCATTGACCGCGACCTACATTGAAGATGCACAATCTTCTTTCAATTCCGGCCGAACGGAAGGAGATATCTGCTCAAAAAATTATGTGCAAGGTGCAGACAGTGGCACCCGACATGCCTGCGTTGTCGTTTTCCGCCGGGCACTCTTTGGGCCGGCGCAGCACGCAGAAACACCTAGATTGAAGATAAGCGCCTTTTTGTCATTGACCGCGACCTACATTGAAGATGCACAATCTTCTTTCAATTCCGGCCGAACGGAAGGAGATATCTGCTCAAAACTTTCTGTGCAGGTGCAGACAGTGGCACCCGACATGCCTGCGTTGTCGTTTTCCGCCGGGCACTCTTTGGGCCAGAGCAGCACGCAGAAACACCTAGATTGAAGATAAGCGCCTTTTGTCATTGACCGCGACGAACATAGAAGATGCACAAACTTCTTGCAATTCTGGCCGAATGGAAGGAGATATCTGCTCAAAACTTTCTGTGCAGGTGTAGACAGTGGCACCCGACATGCCTGCGTTGTCGTTTTCCGCCGGGCACTCTTTGGGCCGGAGCAGCACGCAGAAACACCTAGATTGAAGATAAGCGCCTTTTGCCATTGACCGCGACGAACATAGAAGATGCACAATCTTCTTTCAATTCCGGCAGAACGGAAGGAGATATCTGCTCAAACCTTTCTGTACTGGTGCAGACAGTGGCACCCGACATGCCTGCGTTGTCGTTTTCAGCCGGGCACTCTTTGGGCCGGCGCAGCACGCAGAAACACCTAGATTGCAGATAAGGGCTTTTTGACATTGACCGCGACCATTATTGCAGATGCACAAACGTCTTGCAATTCCGGCCGAACGAAAGAAGATATCTGCTCAAAACTTTCTGTGCAGGTGCAGACAGTGGCACCCGACATGCCTGCGTTGTCGTTTTCCGCCGGGCACTCTTTGGGCCGGCGCAGCACGCAGAAACACCTAGATTGAAGATAAGCGCCTTTTGCCATTGACCGCGACGAACATAGAAGATGCACAAACGTCTTGCAATTCCGGCCGAATTGAAGGAGATATCTGCTCAAAACTTTCTGTGCAGGTGTAGACAGTGGCACCCGACATGCCTGCGTTGTCGTTTTCCGCCGGGCACTCTTTGGGCCGGAGCAGCACGCAGAAACACCTAGATTGCAGATAAGGGCTTTTTGACATTGACCGCGACCAATATTGCAGATGCACAAACGTCTTGCAATTCCGGCCGAACGAAAGAAGATATCTGCTCAAAACTTTCTGTGCAGGTGCAGACAGTGGCACCCGACATGCCTGCGTTGTCGTTTTCCGCCGGGCACTCTTTGGGCCGGCGCAGCACGCAGAAACACCTAGATTGAAGATAAGCGCCTTTTTGTCATTGACCGCGACCTACATTGAAGATGCACAATCTTCTTTCAATTCCGGCCGAACGGAAGGAGATATCTGCTCAAAACATTATGTGCAGGTGCAGACAGTGGCACCCGACTTGCCTGCGTTGTCGTTTTCCGCCGGGCACTCTTTGGGCCGGCGCAGCACGCAGAAACACCTAGATTGAAGATAAGCGCCTTTTTGTCATTGACTGCGACCTACATTGAAGATGCACAATCTTCTTTCAATTCCGGCCGAACGGAAGGAGATATCTGCTCAAACCTTTCTGTACTGGTGCAGACAGTGGCACCCGACATGCCTGCGTTGTCGTTTTCAACCGGGCACTCTTTGGGCCGGCGCAGCACGCAGAAACACCTAGATTGCAGATAAGGGCTTTTTGACATTGACCGCGACCAATATTGCAGATGCACAAACGTCTTGCAATTCCGGCCGAACGAAAGAAGATATCTGCTCAAAACTTTCTGTGCAGGTGCAGACAGTGGCACCCGACATGCCTGCGTTGTCGTTTTCCGCCGGGCACTCTTTGGGCCGGCGCAGCACGCAGAAACACCTAGATTGAAGATAAGCGCCTTTTGCCATTGACCGCGACGAACATAGAAGATGCACAATCTTCTTTCAATTCCGGCCGAACGGAAGGAGATATCTGCTCAAACCTTTCTGTGCAGGTGCAGACAGTGGCACCCGACATGCCTGCCTTGTCGTTTTCCGCCGGGCACTCTTTGGGCCGGCGCAGCACGCAGAAACACCTAGATTGAAGATAAGCACCTTTTTGTCATTGACCGCGACCTACATTGAAGATGCACAATCTTCTTTCAATTCCGGCCGAACGGAAGGAGATATCTGCTCAAAACTTTCTGTGCAGGTGTAGACAATGGCACCCGACATGCCTGCGTTGTCGTTTTCCGCCGGGCACTCTTTGGGCCAGAGCAGCTCGCAGAAACACTTAGATTGCAGATAAGGGCTTTTTGACATTGACCGCGACCAATATTGAAGATGCACAAACGTCTTGCAATTCCGGCCGAACGAAAGAAGATATCTGCTCAAAACTTTCTGTGCAGGTGCAGACAGTGGCACCCGACATGCCTGCGTTGTCGTTTTCCGCCGGGCACTCTTTGGGCCGGCGCAGCACGCAGAAACACCTAGATTGAAGATAAGCGCCTTTTTGTCATTGACCGCGACCTACATTGAAGATGCACAATCTTCTTTCAATTCCGGCCGAACGGAAGGAGATATCTGCTCAAAACTTTCTGTGCAGGTGCAGACAGTGGCACCTGACATGCCTGCGTTGTCGTTTTCCACCGGGCACTCTTTGGGCCGGCGCAGCACGCAGAAACACCTAGATTGAAGATAAGCGCCTTTTGCCTTTGACCGCGACGAACATAGAAGATGCACAAACGTCTTGCAATTCCGGCTGAATGGAAGGAGATATCTGCTCAAAACTTTCTGTGCAGGTGTAGACAGTGGCACCCGACATGCCTGTGTTGTCGTTTTCCGCCGGGCACTCTTTGGGCCGGAGCAGCACGCAGAAACACCTAGATTGCAGATAAGGGCTTTTTGACATTGACCGCGACCAATATTGCAGATGCACAAACGTCTTGCAATTCCGGCCGAACGAAAGAAGATATCTGCTCAAAACTTTCTGTGCAGGTGCAGACAGTGGCACCCGACATGCCTGCGTTGTCGTTTTCCGCCGGGCACTCTTTGGGCCGGCGCAGCACGCAGAAACACCTAGATTGAAGATAAGCGCCTTTTTGTCATTGACCGCGACCTACATTGAAGATGCACAATCTTCTTTCAATTCCGTCCGAACGGAAGGAGATATCTGCTCAAAACTTTCTGTGCAGGTGTAGACAATGGCACCCGACATGCCTGCGTTGTCGTTTTCCGCCGGGCACTCTTTGGGCCAGAGCAGCTCGCAGAAACACTTAGATTGCAGATAAGGGCTTTTTGACATTGACCGCGACCAATATTGAAGATGCACAAACGTCTTGCAATTCCGGCCGAACGAAAGAAGATATCTGCTCAAAACTTTCTGTGCAGGTGCAGACAGTGGCACCCGACATGCCTGCGTTGTCGTTTTCCGCCGGGCACTCTTTGGGCCGGCGCAGCACGCAGAAACACCTAGATTGAAGATAAGCGCCTTTTTGTCATTGACCGCGACCTACATTGAAGATGCACAATCTTCTTTCAATTCCGGCCGAACGGAAGGAGATATCTGCTCAAAACATTATGTGCAGGTGCAGACAGTGGCACCCGACATGCCTGCGTTGTCGTTTTCCGCCGGGCACTCTTTGGGCCGGCGCAGCACGCAGAAACACCTAGATTGAAGATAAGCGCCTTTTTGTCATTGACCGCGACCTACATTGAAGATGCACAATCTTCTTTCAATTCCGGCCGAACGGAAGGAGATATCTGCTCAAAACTTTCTGTGCAGGTGCAGACAGTGGCACCCGACATGCCTGCGTTGTCGTTTTCCGCCGGGCACTCTTTGGGCCGGAGCAGCGCGCAGAAACACCTAGATTGAAGATAAGCGCCTTTTTTCATTGACCGAGACGAACATAGAAGATTCACAAACTTCTTGCAATTCCGGCCGAATGGAAGGAGATATCTGCTCAAACCTTTCTGTGCAGGTGTAGACAGTGGCACCCGACATGCCTGCGTTGTCGTTTTCCGCCGGGCACTCTTTGGGCCGGAGCAGCACGCAGAAACACCTAGATTGCAGATAAGGGCTTTTTGACATTGACCGCGACCAATATTGCAGATGCACAAACGTCTTGCAATTCCGGCCGAACGAAAGAAGATATCTGCTCAAAACTTTCTGTGCAGGTGCAGACAGTGGCACCCGACATGCCTGCGTTGTCGTTTTCCGCCGGGCACTCTTTGGGCCGGCGCAGCACGCAGAAACACCTAGATTGAAGATAAGCGCCTTTTGCCATTGACCGCGATGAACATAGAAGATGCACAAACGTCTTGCAATTCCGGCCGAATGGAAGGAGATATCTGCTCAAAACTTTCTGTGCAGGTGTAGACAGTGGCACCCGACATGCCTGCGTTGTCGTTTTCCGCCGGACACTCTTTGGGCCGGAGCAGCACGCAGAAACACCTAGATTGAAGATAAGCGCCTTTTGCCATTGACCGCGACGAACATAGAAGATGCACACACTTCTTGCAATTCCGGCCGAATGGAAGGAGATATCTGCTCAAAACTTTCTGTACTGGTGCAGACAGTGGCACCCGACATGTCTGCGTTGTCGTTTTCAGCCGGGCACTCTTTGGGCCGGCGCAGCACGCAGAAACACCTAGATTGCAGATAAGGGCTTTTTGACATTGACCGCGACCAATATTGCAGATGCACAAACGTCTTGCAATTCCGGCCGAACGAAAGAAGATATCTGCTCAAAACTTTCTGTGCAGGTGCAGACAGTGGCACCCGACATGCCTGCGTTGTCGTTTTCCGCCGGGCACTCTTTGGGCCGGCGCAGCACGCAGAAACACCTAGATTGAAGATAAGCGCCTTTTGCCATTCACCGCGACGAACATAGAAGATGCACAAACTTCTTGCAATTCCGGCCGAACGAAAGAAGATATCTGCTCAAAACTTTCTGTGCAGGTGCAGACAGTGGCACCCGACATGCCTGCCTTGTCGTTTTCCGCCGGGCACTCTTTGGGCCGGCGCAGCACACAGAAACACCTAGATTGAAGATAAGCGCCTTTTGCCATTGACCGCGACGAACATAGAAGATGCACAAACGTCTTGCAATTCCGGCCGAATGGAAGGAGATATCTGCTCAAAACTTTCTGTGCAGGTGCAGACAGTGGCACCCGACATGCCTGCGTTGTCGTTTTCCGCCGGGCACTCTTTGGGCCGGAGCAGCACGCAGAAACACCTAGATTGCAGATAAGGGCTTTTTGACATTGACCGCGACCAATATTGCAGATGCATAAACGTCTTGCAATTCCGGCCGAACGAAAGAAGATATCTGCTCAAAACTTTCTGTGCAGGTGCAGACAGTGGCACCCGACATGCCTGCGTTGTCGTTTTCCGCCGGGCACTCTTTGGGCCGGCGCAGCACGCAGAAACACCTAGATTGAAGATAAGCGCCTTTTTGTCATTGACCGCGACCTACATTGAAGATGCACAATCTTCTTTCAATTCCGGCCGAACGGAAGGAGATATCTGCTCAAAAAATTATGTGCAAGGTGCAGACAGTGGCACCCGACATGCCTGCGTTGTCGTTTTCCGCCGGGCACTCTTTGGTCCGGCGCAGCACGCAGAAACACCTAGATTGAAGATAAGCGCCTTTTTGTCATTGACCGCGACCTACATTGAAGATGCACAATCTTCTTTCAATTCCGGCCGAACGGAAGGAGATATCTGCTCAAAACTTTCTGTGCAGGTGCAGACAGTGGCACCCGACATGCCTGCGTTGTCGTTTTCCGCCGGGCACTCTTTGGGCCGGCGCAGCACGCAGAAACACCTAGATTGAAGATAAGCGCCTTTTGCCATTCACCGCGACGAACATAGAAGATGCACAAACGTCTTGCAATTCCGGCCGAATGAAAGGAGATATCTGCTCAAAACTTTCTGTGCAGGTGTAGACAATGGCACCCGACATGCCTGCGTTGTCGTTTTCCGCCGGGCACTCTTTGGGCCGGAGCAGCACGCAGAAACACCTAGATTGCAGATAAGGGCTTTTTGACATTGACCGCGACCAATATTGCAGATGCACAAACGTCTTGCAATTCCGGCCGAACGAAAGAAGATATCTGCTCAAAACTTTCTGTGCAGGTGCAGACAGTGGCACCCGACATGCCTGCGTTGTCGTTTTCCGCCGGGCACTCTTTGGGCCGGCGCAGCACGCAGAAACACCTAGATTGAAGATAAGCGCCTTTTTGTCATTGACCGCGACCTACATTGAAGATGCACAATCTTCTTTCAATTCCGGCCGAACGGAAGGAGATATCTGCTCAAAACTTTCTGTGCAGGTGCAGACAGTGGCACCCGACATGCCTGCGTTGTCGTTTTCCACTGGGCACTCTTTGGGCCGGCGCAGCACGCAGAAACACCTAGATTGAAGATAAGCGCCTTTTGCCATTCACCGCGACGAACATAGAAGATGCACAAACTTCTTGCAATTCCGGCCGAATGGAAGGAGATATCTGCTCAAAACTTTCTGTGCAGGTGTAGACAATGGCACCCGACATGCCTGCGTTGTCGTTATCCGCCGGGCACTCTTTGGGCCGGAGCAGCACGCAGAAACACCTAGATTGCAGATAAGGGCTTTTTGACATTGACCGCGACCAATATTGAAGATGCACAATCTTCTTGCAATTCCGGCCGAACGAAAGAAGATATCTGCTCAAAACTTTCTGTGCAGGTGCAGACAGTGGCACCCGACATGCCTGCCTTGTCGTTTTCCGCCGGGCACTCTTTGGGCCGGCGCAGCACGCAGAAACACCTAGATTGAAGATAAGCGCCTTTTTGTCATTGACCGAGACCTACATTGAAGATGCACAATCTTCTTTCAATTCCGGCCGAACGGAAGGAGATATCTGCTCAAAACTTTCTGTGCAGGTGCAGACAGTGGCACCCGACATGCCTGCGTTGTCGTTTTCCACCGGGCACTCTTTGGGCCGGCGCAGCACGCAGAAACACCTAGATTGAAGATAAGCGCCTTTTGCCATTGACCGCGACGAACATAGAAGATGCACAAACGTCTTGCAATTCCGGCCGAATGGAAGGAGATATCTGCTCAAAACTTTCTGTGCAGGTGCAGACAGTGGCACCCGACATGCCTGCGTTGTCGTTTTCCGCCGGGCACTCTTTGGGCCGGAGCAGCACGCAGAAACACCTAGATTGAAGATAAGCGCCTTTTGTCATTGACCGCGACGAACATAGAAGATGCACAAACTTCTTGCAATTCCGGCCGAATGGAAGGAGATATCTGCTCAAAACTTTCTGTGCAGGTGCAGACAGTGGCACCCGACATGCCTGCGTTGTCGTTTTCCGCCGGGCACTCTTTGGGCCGGAGCAGCACGCAGAAACACCTAGATTGAAGATAAGCGCCTTTTTGTCATTGACCGCGACCTACATTGAAGATGCACAATCTTCTTTCAATTCCGGCCGAACGGAAGGAGATATCTGCTCAAAACTTTCTGTGCAGGTGCAGACAGTGGCACCCGACATGCCTGCGTTGTCGTTTTCAGCCGGGCACTCTTTGGGCCGGCGCAGCACGCAGAAACACCTAGATTGCAGATAAGGGCTTTTTGACATTGATCGCGACCAATATTGCAGATGCACAAACGTCTTGCAATTCCGGCCGAACGAAAGAAGATATCTGCTCAAAACTTTCTGTGCAGGTGCAGACAGTGGCACCCGACATGCCTGCGTTGTCGTTTTCCGCCGGGCACTCTTTGGGCCGGAGCAGCACGCAGAAACACCTAGATTGAAGATAAGCGCCTTTTTGTCATTGACCGCGACCTACATTGAAGATGCACAATCTTCTTTCAATTCCGGCCGAACGGAAGGAGATATCTGCTCAAAACTTTCTGTGCAGGTGCAGACAGTGGCACCCGACATGACTGCGTTGTCGTTTTCCGCCGGGCACTCTTTGGGCCGGAGCAGCACGCAGAAACACCTAGATTGAAGATAAGCGCCTTTTGTCATTGACCGAGACGAACATAGAAGATGCACAAACTTCTTGCAATTCCGGCCGAATGGAAGGAGATATCTGCTCAAACCTTTCTGTGCAGGTGTAGACAATGGCACCCGACATGCCTGCGTTGTCGTTTTCCGCCGGGCACTCTTTGGGCCAGAGCAGCTCGCAGAAACACTTAGATTGCAGATAAGGGCTTTTTGACATTGACCGCGACCAATATTGAAGATGCACAAACGTCTTGCAATTCCGGCCGAACGAAAGAAGATATCTGCTCAAAACTTTCTGTGCAGGTGCAGACATTGGCACCCGACATGCCTGCGTTGTCGTTTTCCGCCGGGCACTCTTTGGGCCGGCGCAGCACGCAGAAACACCTAGATTGAAGATAAGCGCCTTTTTGTCATTGACCGCGACCTACATTGAAGATGCACAATCTTCTTTCAATTCCGGCCGAACGGAAGGAGATATCTGCTCAAAACTTTCTGTGCAGGTGCAGACAGTGGCACCCGACATGCCTGCGTTGTCGTTTTCCACCGGGCACTCTTTGGGCCGGCGCAGCACGCAGAAACACCTAGATTGAAGATAAGCGCCTTTTGCCATTGACCGCGACGAACATAGAAGATGCACAAACGTCTTGCAATTCCGGCTGAATGGAAGGAGATGTCTGCTCAAAACTTTCTGTGCAGGTGTAGACAGTGGCACCCGACATGCCTGCGTTGTCGTTTTCCGCCGGGCACTCTTTGGGCCGGAGCAGCACGCAGAAACACCTAGATTGCAGATAAGGGCTTTTTGACATTGACCGCGACCAATATTGCAGATGCACAAACGTCTTGCAATTCCGGCCGAACGAAAGAAGATATCTGCTCAAAACTTTCTGTGCAGGTGCAGACAGTGGCACCCGACATGCCTGCGTTGTCGTTTTCCGCCGGGCACTCTTTGGGCCAGCGCAGCACGCAGAAACACCTAGATTGAAGATAAGCGCCTTTTTGTCATTGACCGCGACCAATATTGAAGATGCACAAACGTCTTGCAATTCCGGCCGAACGAAAGAAGATATCTGCTCAAAACTTTCTGTGCAGGTGCAGACAGTGGCACCCGACATGCCTGCGTTGTCGTTTTCCGCCGGGCACTCTTTGGGCCGGCGCAGCACGCAGAAACACCTAGATTGAAGATAAGCGCCTTTTTGTCATTGACCGCGACCTACATTGAAGATGCACAATCTTCTTTCAATTCCGGCCGAACGGAAGGAGATATCTGCTCAAAACTTTCTGTGCAGGTGCAGACAGTGGCACCCGACATGCCTGCGTTGTCGTTTTCCGCCGGGCACTCTTTGGGCCGGAGCAGCACGCAGAAACACCTAGATTGAAGATAAGCGCCTTTTGACATTGACCGCGACGAACATAGAAGATGCACAAACGTCTTGCAATTCCGGCCGAACGAAAGAAGATATCTGCTCAAAACTTTCTGTGCAGGTGCAGACAGTGGCACCCGACATGCCTGCGTTGTCGTTTTCCGCCGGGCACTCTTTGGGCCGGCGCAGCACGCAGAAACACCTAGATTGAAGATAAGCGCCTTTTTGTCATTGACCGCGACCTACATTGAAGATGCACAATCTTCTTTCAATTCCGGCCGAACGGAAGGAGATATCTGCTCAAAACATTATGTGCAGGTGCAGACAGTGGCACCCGACATGCCTGCGTTGTCGTTTTCCGCCGGGCACTCTTTGGGCCGGCGCAGCACGCAGAAACACCTAGATTGAAGATAAGCGCCTTTTTGTCATTGACCGCGACCTACATTGAAGATGCACAATCTTCTTTCAATTCCGGCCGAACGGAAGGAGATATCTGCTCAAAACTTTCTGTGCAGGTGCAGACAGTGGCACCCGACATGCCTGCGTTGTCGTTTTCCGCCGGGCACTCTTTGGGCCGGCGCAGCACGCAGAAACACCTAGATTGAAGATAAGCGCCTTTTGCCATTCACCGCGACGAACATAGAAGATGCACAAACTTCTTGCAATTCCGGCCGAATGGAAGGAGATATCTGCTCAAAACTTTCTGTGCAGGTGTAGACAATGGCACCCGACATGCCTGCGTTGTCGTTATCCGCCGGGCACTCTTTGGGCCGGAGCAGCACGCAGAAACACCTAGATTGCAGATAAGGGCTTTTTGACATTGACCGCGACCAATATTGAAGATGCAAAAACGTCTTGCAATTCCGGCCGAACGAAAGAAGATATCTGCTCAAAACTTTCTGTGCAGGTGCAGACAGTGGCACCCGACATGCCTGCGTTGTCGTTTTCCGCCGGGCACTCTTTGGGCCGGCGCAGCACGCAGAAACACCTAGATTGAAGATAAGCGCCTTTTTGTCATTGACCGCGACCTACATTGAAGATGCACAATCTTCTTTCAATTCCGGCCGAACGGAAGGAGATATCTGCTCAAAACTTTCTGTGCAGGTGCAGACAGTGGCACCCGACATGCCTGCGTTGTCGTTTTCCACCGGGCACTCTTTGGGCCGGCGCAGCACGCAGAAACACCTAGATTGAAGATAAGCGCCTTTTGCCATTGACCGCGACGAACATAGAAGATGCACAAACGTCTTGCAATTCCGGCCGAATGGAAGGAGATATCTGCTCAAAACTTTCTGTGCAGGTGTAGACAGTGGCACCCGACATGCCTGCGTTGTCGTTTTCCGCCGGGCACTCTTTGGGCCGGAGCAGCACGCAGAAACACCTAGATTGCAGATAAGGGCTTTTTGACATTGACCGCGACCAATATTGCAGATGCACAAACGTCTTGCAATTCCGGCCGAACGAAAGAAGATATCTGCTCAAAACTTTCTGTGCAGGTGCAGACAGTGGCACCCGACATGCCTGCGTTGTCGTTTTCCGCCGGGCACTCTTTGGGCCGGCGCAGCACGCAGAAACACCTAGATTGAAGATAAGCGCCTTTTTGTCATTGACCGCGACCTACATTGAAGATGCACAATCTTCTTTCAATTCCGGCCGAAGGAAGGAGATATCTGCTCAAAACTTTCTGTGCAGGTGCAGACAGTGGCACCCGACATGCCTGCGTTGTCGTTTTCCGCCGGGCACTCTTTGGGCCGGCGCAGCACGCAGAAACACCTAGATTGAAGATAAGCGCCTTTTGCCATTCACCGCGACGAACATAGAAGATGCACAAACTTCTTGCAATTCCGGCCGAATGGAAGGAGATATCTGCTCAAAACTTTATGTGCAGGTGTAGACAATGGCACCCGACATGCCTGCGTTGTCGTTTTCCGCCGGGCACTCTTTGGGCCAGAGCAGCTCGCAGAAACACTTAGATTGCAGATAAGGGCTTTTTGACATTGACCGCGACCAATATTGAAGATGCACAAACGTCTTGCAATTCCGGCCGAACGAAAGAAGATATCTGCTCAAAACTTTCTGTGCAGGTGCAGACATTGGCACCCGACATGCCTGCGTTGTCGTTTTCCGCCGGGCACTCTTTGGGCCGGCGCAGCACGCAGAAACACCTAGATTGAAGATAAGCGCCTTTTTGTCATTGACCGCGACCTACATTGAAGATGCACAATCTTCTTTCAATTCCGTCCGAACGGAAGGAGATATCTGCTCAAAACTTTCTGTGCAGGTGTAGACAATGGCACCCGACATGCCTGCGTTGTCGTTTTCCGCCGGGCACTCTTTGGGCCAGAGCAGCTCGCAGAAACACTTAGATTGCAGATAAGGGCTTTTTGACATTGACCGCGACCAATATTGAAGATGCACAAACGTCTTGCAATTCCGGCCGAACGAAAGAAGATATCTGCTCAAAACTTTCTGTGCAGGTGCAGACAGTGGCACCCGACATGCCTGCGTTGTCGTTTTCCGCCGGGCACTCTTTGGGCCGGCGCAGCACGCAGAAACACCTAGATTGAAGATAAGCGCCTTTTTGTCATTGACCGCGACCTACATTGAAGATGCACAATCTTCTTTCAATTCCGGCCGAACGGAAGGAGATATCTGCTCAAAACATTATGTGCAGGTGCAGACAGTGGCACCCGACATGCCTGCGTTGTCGTTTTCCGCCGGGCACTCTTTGGGCCGGCGCAGCACGCAGAAACACCTAGATTGAAGATAAGCGCCTTTTTGTCATTGACCGCGACCTACATTGAAGATGCACAATCTTCTTTCAATTCCGGCCGAACGGAAGGAGATATCTGCTCAAAACTTTCTGTGCAGGTGCAGACAGTGGCACCCGACATGCCTGCGTTGTCGTTTTCCGCCGGGCACTCTTTGGGCCGGAGCAGCGCGCAGAAACACCTAGATTGAAGATAAGCGCCTTTTTTCATTGACCGAGACGAACATAGAAGATGCACAAACTTCTTGCAGTTCCGGCCGAATGGAAGGAGATATCTGCTCAAACCTTTCTGTGCAGGTGTAGACAGTGGCACCCGACATGCCTGCGTTGTCGTTTTCCGCCGGGCACTCTTTGGGCCGGAGCAGCACGCAGAAACACCTAGATTGCAGATAAGGGCTTTTTGACATTGACCGCGACCAATATTGAAGATGCAAAAACGTCTTGCAATTCCGGCCGAACGAAAGAAGATATCTGCTCAAAACTTTCTGTGCAGGTGCAGACAGTGGCACCCGACATGCCTGCGTTGTCGTTTTCCGCCGGGCACTCTTTGGGCCGGCGCAGCACGCAGAAACACCTAGATTGAAGATAAGCGCCTTTTTGTCATTGACCGCGACCTACATTGAAGATGCACAATCTTCTTTCAATTCCGGCCGAACGGAAGGAGATATCTGCTCAAAACTTTCTGTGCAGGTGCAGACAGTGGCACCCGACATGCCTGCGTTGTCGTTTTCCACCGGGCACTCTTTGGGCCGGCGCAGCACGCAGAAACACCTAGATTGAAGATAAGCGCCTTTTGCCATTGACCGCGACGAACATAGAAGATGCACAAACGTCTTGCAATTCCGGCCGAATGGAAGGAGATATCTGCTCAAAACTTTCTGTGCAGGTGTAGACAGTGGCACCCGACATGCCTGCGTTGTCGTTTTCCGCCGGGCACTCTTTGGGCCGGAGCAGCACGCAGAAACACCTAGATTGCAGATAAGGGCTTTTTGACATTGACCGCGACCAATATTGCAGATGCACAAACGTCTTGCAATTCCGGCCGAACGAAAGAAGATATCTGCTCAAAACTTTCTGTGCAGGTGCAGACAGTGGCACCCGACATGCCTGCGTTGTCGTTTTCCGCTGGGCACTCTTTGGGCCGGCGCAGCACGCAGAAACACCTAGATTGAAGATAAGCGCCTTTTTGTCATTGACCGCGACCTACATTGAAGATGCACAATCTTCTTTCAATTCCGGCCGAACGGAAGGAGATATCTGCTCAAAACTTTCTGTGCAGGTGTAGACAATGGCACCCGACATGCCTGCGTTGTCGTTTTCCGCCGGGCACTCTTTGGGCCAGAGCAGCTCGCAGAAACACTTAGATTGCAGATAAGGGCTTTTTGACATTGACCGCGACCAATATTGAAGATGCACAAACGTCTTGCAATTCCGGCCGAACGAAAGAAGATATCTGCTCAAAACTTTCTGTGCAGGTGCAGACAGTGGCACCCGACATGACTGCGTTGTCGTTTTCCGCCGGGCTCTCTTTGGGCCGGCGCAGCACGCAGAAACACCTAGATTGAAGATAAGCGCCTTTTTGTCATTGACCGCGACCTACATTGAAGATGCACAATCTTCTTTCAATTCCGGCCGAACGGAAGGAGATATCTGCTCAAAACTTTCTGTGCAGGTGCAGACAGTGGCACCCGACATGCCTGCGTTGTCGTTTTCCACCGGGCACTCTTTGGGCCGGCGCAGCACGCAGAAACACCTAGATTGAAGATAAGCGCCTTTTGCCATTGACCGCGACGAACATAGAAGATGCACAAACGTCTTGCAATTCCGGCCGAATGGAAGGAGATATCTGCTCAAAACTTTCTGTGCAGGTGTAGACAGTGGCACCCGACATGCCTGCGTTGTCGTTTTCCGCCGGGCACTCTTTGGGCCGGAGCAGCACGCAGAAACACCTAGATTGCAGATAAGGGCTTTTTGACATTGACCGCGACCAATATTGCAGATGCACAAACGTCTTGCAATTCCGGCCGAACGAAAGGAGATATCTGCTCAAAACTTTCTGTGCAGGTGCAGACAGTGGCACCCGACATGCCTGCG